>NC_080578.1:94866695-95168258 GCF_029962835.1 Magnolia sinica
ACCCGGGTGAAGAGGGTTATATGCTAGGTTAAGTTTAACTAACTGGTGAAATAGGTTCGCTATCGACGAGCTAGGTGGGTTTTCGTATACCACTGACAAGGCAGGTAATTAGGTCTCTTGCACTCATTTAGTCTCACGCATGATGAGCAGCAGCCAATGTCGGAAGTGTACTAGATCCTAGTGATGATTAATTGTAAACTATTATGAGATGTGAATTAGACATCAGGATTGGCATGTGACATATGATAATCATGTATTCATGTAGCACTCAAGATTGCATATGCGTAAATATAATTCAGTATTATACAATCGTGGGCCCAGTCCCCAATAGGTATGGGACTATTCGGGATCAGGAGTCTATTATCCTATAATTACACAACATGTTAGGTATGAGACTAACATGTGTTATAACCCTGGGTGCGAGGCCCCACCGGCATACGATACTATGCATTATGACTCATTCATTCATCATGCATTTTTGTATTACATGACTGTATATGACATTTGGCTTGACGGGCCTTTACTCTGTATAACCTTGGTATGACCGTTAGCATTTATGGACTTAGCAACATAACTCTCCATCATTTCTGTATACTTTGAAATTGTTGTACTTGTCATGTGTATTGTGCATGCACACATGTACTCTCTAAGCTTCATAGTAAGGTTACGCATGTTGTTCACATGCAGGTTATGCTAGACAGTAGTAGTAGTTAGGTAGTAGCACATGCTTAACATTTTGGAGTTTATATATATATATATATATATATATATATATATAGAGAGAGAGAGAGAGAGAGAGAGAGAGAGAGAGAGAGAGAGAGTCATGCTCCCCTACGCACCTACGCACGTGCGCACCTTTGCACACGTGCTATGGTTGTCTAATCTGAACGGTCCATGTGATATGGAATCCCATAAAACCCTATGTGACAAATTTGCACCCCGATCTAATATTCTGATGGGCCATAGCAAAGAGAAATGCAAATCAAGGGAGGAAACTGTTTTCATTTTTCATGGCCCATCAAAGTTTTAGATCAAAGTAAAACTTGGACCTGGGGTTTTCAGGAGGTGCTGCTTCACATGAACGGTTCAGATTTTTGATCCACATCACATATAATGGGTTCTAAAAAATATATATATATATATATATATATATATATATGTATGTATGTATGTATGTATGTATGTATGTATGTATTGTATTTTCCTTTCTAGTACTATACTAAAATCTTTTTATAATGGATGAATGTGATGATTTTTGACTCATGGTACATTCATGATTATGCTTTCTTTTTTTAAAAATTACCTTGAAAATCCTCCTTGTAGGATTCTGTTTTCGAAACTTAACACAAGCTAGAAATCGAAATCAGAGTACCAAGGAGGCTATCAGCATCGGATTCAATTTATGACGAATGAGGGTCGGAAATTGAATTTAGGGCGTGATAACAAAGGCATATCAAATTGTCTAAAATGATATGTGGTCATCAAGATCAACAATTAAAATCATCATATCACGTTCACATGGCACGTAGATTAGGGCACATATTAATTTTCCAGAGCACAACTCCAACACCTAGCCATGGGAACCTCGGCAAGATGATTCAAAAGGTTTGAGGTGGTTACCAAGGTTGGTTTAGGAGACTTTGATTAACTTGGCTACTGCCATTATGCCAATCTACACTATGTCCATTGCCTAAACCCCCAACTGTTCTTAGATTTTCCAATAGTCTAATGATTGGCAAAAAATCTTAAAGATATTGATGAGAACTACATGCACCTCCCAAGGAGGCTTTCCAAATCTACAGTTATGGCCGTTAGCCAGTTTCAAGAAGTTTCGAGGATCATTTTTATTTGACCCATTCAGATCTTTGATGTTTTTTTGAGTTGATTGGAGGCCAAGTCAGGCCAGTCTTGGAATTACTTTTTCTTATCCTAGGTGGGTGTCTATAGTCAATAATCACTATATTCAATCTCAAGTTGCGCTAAGACTACAAAGGAACCACTACTCATATAGACTGTATTATAATAAGTTTAAGGCATCACCATATATCAACAAAAGCATATCAAATTGTTTAAAATAATCTATAGTCATCAAGATGGATGGTTGAGATTGATCTATCACATTCACATGACTAGTATATATTAGGGCGTTTTTCAGGCACAACTCCAATGTTCAGCCATGACACCATTTTCCAAGGCACAACTCTAACACCTAGCTTTGGCAACCCAAGCCAGATCATTGCCAAGGTTGGAAAAGTCACCTCTTGTCTTATGCCAGGAGACTTAAATTAATTTGGCTACTGCCATTATTTCAGCCTACACTATCCCCATTGCCCAACCCCCCACTTGTTCCTCAAAATTCCAATAGTCAAAATTATTTGGCAAAATATCTTTAGAGATATTGATGAGAACTACATAGACCTCCGGAGGAGGCTTTCCTCAAGTGGATGGGTGCCTACTTGAAAAGTCATCATGGGAGCTTCCTGTGGGGATGTGGATTGCCTGTGTGACCTGGGCACATAGGTATACCTGTGTGCCTGGGACTGTGTGGGATACAAAGAGATGTTCAAGAAAAATCCACTCCGTTCATCTGTTTTGAAAGACCACAATATCGTAGGAGGTTGAAAATCAGGCAGATCCAAAACTCGGGTGGGCCGTACCAAACGGAAACGTCGACCGTTGAAACCTTTCAGGAGCTGAACATGATGTTTATACGCCATCCAAACCGTTCACAGGATTATTACCAGTCATATATACTGTAGGCATGAATATCATCCTGATAAGAAACTTCTGTCACCCCAGACATTCAATCTCCAATGTTTCGTGTAGTATGGCCTAAGTGAGTCTTAGATCTGCTTAATTTTTAGATTCCTGTCCTATTTCGGTTTTGCAAAACAGATGGACGGAGTGGATTTGTCACGGACATCTATGTGGGCCCCACACAGCCCCAGGCACAGGAATATCTAAGTGCCCGGGGTCACAGGCAATCCTTAAAAAATGGTGCAACTCACCGACAAGGAGCAGCAACCACTATCCAGGAAAACTGGGGAGCGGATTAGGTGAGATCCCGGATCTACGGAGATGGTTGGGACCCCTGACTGTGGGGATCACTGTGATGTATGTGCCTTAAATCCACACCGTCCAACCGTTATGAAAGCTCATTTTAGGACATGATCCCAAAAATGAAGCCGACTCAAATGTTAGGTGGACCACACCATAGGAAACAGTCATGATTGAATCCTCACCATTAAAAACTTCACAGGGCTACCGGAATGTTTATTCGCCATCCAACCCATTGATAAGGTCACAAAGATCTGGTTGAGCAGACCACACAAATATCATCTTGATCCAAAACTATTGTGGCCCACGAGAAGTTTTTAACGGTCGATTACCAAAGTTTCCTGTATTATGGTCCACCTGAGATTTGAATCTGCTTCATTTTTTGGATGAGGCCCTAAAATGAGCTTTCAATAAAGATGGACGGAGTGGATTTAGTCACATAAATCACAGTGGGCCCCACCCGATCTCACTTAATCCACAGAGATCATAGTCTACTTTCGCAGAAAGAAAAACCTTCTATTTGCTCGGGCCACAACTTAATGTACCGTACCATATTTTCTGGCAATCAGCCACTTGTTTTTGTTTAGAAAAATTAAAGCAGGTAGGTAAGCTGGTAGGTGGGCCACATCGTTGGAATCAAAGGACAATAGAAGGTCGAAAGCAATAAACATGTGGGGCCTACATAATATGCATATCAGTCTTAATTTCGAGGAGAAGGGTGATCTTGATGGCTGGGCCTATCGTTTTCAAGCACGACTTCTTACGCAATTGAAATGTGGAAAGATAGCACGGTACCACAACAAGGTGCTTTCCTGGCTAACCTTGTGGGTGTTACCAATGCCGTGTGGGGCCCACCCCAATGAATTTATAGTACATCTATGCCATCCGTCCTTTTTTTCAGCTCATTTTAGGAGCTTATTCCAAAAATGAAGCAGATCCAGAACTCAGGTGGACCACACCACTGGAAAAAGGGGTGAATGAATATTAAAAACTTTTTGTGGTCCAAAAAAGTTTTGGATCAATCTGATCTTTGTATTTTCCATCCATCTAGGTCTTTTGGATCTTATCAACGGGTTGGATGGAAAAGTAACATTACAGTGGTCCCTAGGAAGTTTTTAATGGTAGGCTTTCAATCACCATAGTTTCCTGTGGTGTGGTCGGCATGTAATTTGGATCTGCTTTTTGTTTTTTTTTTTTGGGGGGGTCCAACCCCACTAGGGATCGATCGATGCCAAGACCTCAAGTGTTGAAACAAGGTATCTCCACTCAGTCTGCTAGTTGAGCTATCGATCTGGGTGTTTGGATCTGCTTAATTTTAGGGTCCACATCCTTAAATGGTCTGGAAAAATGAATGGACGGCGTGGATATACAACAAATCATCAACGTGGGCCCACAGTAAGGGTAACACCTAGTCTAAAAATCAGGCAAATGCTAAATTCATAAGGTAGGCCACACCAAACGAAATAACGGGTGTAACGGAAACATTACTGTTGAAACCTTCTTGTAGCTAACCATGATGTTCATATGCCATCCAATCTATTCATAGGGTTATTAATACTCGGGTAAAACATGTGAATAAATATCATCATGATACAAAACTTTTGTCACAACAATATTAAATCCCTACTTCTCCTTGTGGTATGGCGCACATAAGTTTTAGATTTGTCTGATCTTTAGATTGCTGTTTAATTAGGGTCTTTGTAAAGGACAGATAAATAGTGTGGATTTATCACATGTATTTGTGAGCACCACTAGCTATGGGTAGGGCTGTACACGAACCACGTTAGCTCGGTTAGCCCGCTCGACTTGACTCGAAAAAGCTGGATTCGACTTGGTTCAAAACTGAGTTCAAATTGAGTCAAGCTGATTTTTTGAGTTCAAAAAATTTTCAAACGAGTTCAAGCTTGCCTGAACTCGAATCAAACTAGTTTGGTGACTCGGTTACTTTGATATTGATGTTGCTCACCAAGTGTTTGATGAAATGACTCAATAATGTGTCAACTGGTTCCCAAGAAGGTATGTATATAAAACAATACCCTGTAAAACTGCTGCTTGTGAGAATTCAAAAGTGCAGTCCATGTGTTTGTAAAAATTATGCATAGGCAAACTTGGCTCCAACTGGCCTGAGCTGCTGGCCAATCAGGTTTGAAGACCAAGCCTAGCCGACTGGGGTCAGCTAGTGGCCGAGCTGAGTCGAGCTTGGAGCCGACTCGGTTAGACTCGTGTTCACCTCTAGCTGTGGGCACAGGAATATTTATGTGGTAGAGTCAAGAGCAAAGCCTGCTGTCAAATCAATCACCACAATGGACTTGCAGTAAGGCAAGGGCAAGACTCAATCCATGTACCAACCTCACAGCTGTCAGGTGGGTGGCACTCAGTATGCAATCCACGTCCACATCCTTCCCTGTGGCATGCTTTTGGAGGTACATGGATTTACTGTACAAGGCTTTCGTAGATAGTTCAAGCAAAGGATGCCAAATGGTCCACCATTATGTTTGTTAGAAATCCACCCTACATCTGTTTTGCGAGGTCTCCACCTTGATGTTTTATGAGGTCATTCCCACTGGTTTGATACGTGGTTATTGAATCCCCACTGTCTCCTCCCATGCAGCCCACTTGAGTTTTAGATCCACCTCATTTTCAGTCGCATGTCACGTGTAGATTACGGTGTATTTCTAACAAACGTCACGATAGGCCCTACCTAGCATCCTAGCACAAGAAAGGCTTTGGCCGGAAATTAGCGTCCACTTTATATGACGGTGAAGCACATTGCCTAATCAAATATTGGTAAGCCATGCAAGAATGGGATTAAGATATTTTAATCTAGGATGCCATCCCCAACAGACATTCCAACCAGAGATGATCCTGACCATTCATTCCAAGGACCAGGCATTAATGAGTCTACCCCGTGGTACTGCTCAGTAGGACCCACTGTGATGCATGCGCCGTCCATTTATTTTTATCAGCTCATCTCAGGGCATAAGTCCAAAATTGAAGCATATCCAAAGCCCAGGGAATAATGGCATCCACCATTTGAAACCTCCCTTCGTGGGGCCGACAGTGATTTTGATAAGGTCACAGACATTAATGAAAACACACCTCAATCAGCTCTCGATCCATAACTTCCGTGGGCCCTACGAGGTTTAGGGCGTTCAATTTTTCCAATGGTGTCGTCCACTTGAGCTTTGGATAATCTTCCCCTAAAATGAGCTTGGAAAAAATGGATGGACGTCATTAGGACACATGAATTGCGGTGGCCCCTGTACTAAGTTATTCATTGCGCAATCGGCGACCGTCCAGATCCGTCGAGGGTACAATCATTCCGAACGCAAAAAGAGAAAAAAGCACCAAAAAGATGACGGACGGTGAAAGGGAGACGGATCATTGACATTGGTTGTTGGGGGTTAGGCACGCCACCCTGCCTTCTCTTTTAGTTAGTTTACTTCCCTCGACGGCTGCGTACATCGCGAGAGCACCGCTTCATTTGTGCTCTTCAGATGGGAGCAGCGCAGGACCACAGCTCATCAACAGCTACGTTTGGACGCTGAGCGGAATACGTGTTACCCTTAACGTGGGCCCCACTTTGATGATGTGTTGTATATCCACGCTGTCCATCCAAATTTTCAGCCCATTTTACACGTGGTACAAAAAAATTAAGCAGATCCAAATCTCAGGTGGACCACACCACAGGAAACAGTGGTGATTGAACTCCCACCATTGAAAACTTTCTAAGGCCTACCATAAGAAGATCCATAATGTTTATTTGCCATCCAATCCGTTCATAAGGTCAAACAGACCCTGATGAAAGTAAAATACAAAGATCAGCTGAAACGACCTAAGAAAACGGGTATACCACGCATTTACCAAGGTGGGCCCACCATGATGTATATATATTTTATCCACAACCATCCATCCATTTTGCCAGCTCTTTCTAGGGCATTACCCAAAAACGAGACATCCAAATCTCAGTGGACCACACCACAGGAAAAGAGTTTTAGTGATTGAACGCCCACATTAAAAACTTCCCGCAGCCCACTGTAATGTTCATTTGCCATGCCCTGGACGAAGGGAAAACAAAAATACCATCTAGAACCAAAACTTTTGTGAGCCCTAAAAAGTTTTTTACGGTCGGCATTCAATTACCACATTTACCTGTGGTGCGGCCCACCTGAGATTTAGATCTGCCGCTTTTATTTTACTTACGCCCTAAAATAAGCTGACAAAATGGATGGACGCATGGATGAAACACATGCATCATGGTAAGGCCCACAGAGGCAGGCCCGTACCCCATTCCCAGGACAAAAGAAGGTTGGTGCTCCAGCGGTGCACCTACCCTTTTTTACCCAAGAGAGGAGCTATTTCATACTCTGGCTGGCTATGATACTCACAGTAAACAGCCTAATAAATTATTAAATCCAATGTAAACGAGTACGGATCCAAAATTCAGATTCGTTGAATAATCCATTCTTCAGTTTGGTGGATACTTATTAGTTGAAATGGGACCATTGGACGTTTCCATTTCAACAGCCCAATATATGAAATTAAGTGTAAAATATTTATTTTAGCAGTTTAGCTTTTGATTTGCTAGTGTGTTCCACGTGTATAATTTCTTAGTGCCTGCGTATCATCTAACAGGCTCAACCAGAGCATCAAATGTTACTTAAAAAACTAATGAAGGGAACGAAACAAAAATATAAGCAAAAAAGGTCCTCTCCACAGAAGCAATCTCATTCACACTTCTCATTAACACCTTTTTCTTTGAGAGAGAGAGAGAGAGAGAGAGAGTATATACAAGGGCATGGGAGGAAAAAAGACAAGAAAAGAAATTTTCCTAATTCAATGAACGAGTAGTAGTAATAGTAGTAAGGGGACCACGGGTTGGGAGTAGGAAAAGAAAAACCCCAGAAGAAAATAAAAGAAAAAATATACATTTTATAGAAAGATTTTATTTCCCTTAATACCCCTTCCCATTCCTATTTCCTTTTTTTTTTTTCCTTTTGTTTTCTTAAAAGTGGTGGGTCCACCACCCCCTACACCTTCCCTTCTCTTTCCTTCACTCCCAAGCGCTGGGTGAGAAAGAGATAGAGAGAGATCCTTTCCTTTGTCGGCTCTGCCTCGGATTCCTTCTCTTTCATGCCTGCCCGTGAAAAATCATGACAAGGCCAGGGTTAAAAACTATAAAGATTCCAGGCCATGCACCGCCCACCTCCCCAAATAAAAGAAAAACGAAAAAAAGTTGCACGTGCTGGGGGATGGATCCCAACCATCCATCACCACCATTCAACTATGCTAAAGATGATGGGACCCGACGCTGTTTTTGATCCATCGTTTCATACTTTGACTGGAACAAATGCCATCCTCCTCCGCCTTTCTTTTGATGTTTTCAGATCATCGTTCGCATGTGCCACGTGTACGGTAAATGATGTGGATACAACAAAAGTGCCGTGCATCCCATCAGCGCCCTTTTAATAAGTGGTCAACAAAGCTGCCCAAAAGAAGGGGGAATGATGCACTGCCACCAAGCGCCAGTTTGTACAATGAGGTTAACACACGTGATAATCGTGTTTTAGTGATCCAAACCCTCCATTGGATGGAGCGGATTAGGTGTGGCCCTGACCGTGGGGCCCATCTTGATGTCCGTATTGTATATCCACACCGTCCATCCCTTTTACCAGCTCATTTTAGGATATGATTCCAAAAATGAAGCAAACCCAAATCTCAGGTGAACCATACCATAGGCAACAGTGGTGATTGAAACACCCATTTGCCATCCAACTTGTTGAAAAAGCCACACAAACCAAAATTACAGGTACCAACTTGATCCAGAACTTTTATAAGCTCAGAAGAAGTTTTTAATGGTCAATCATCACTGTTTCCTGTGGTGTGGTCCACTTGAGATTTAGAACTGCTTCATTTTTAAGCTCATGCTACAAAATGAGCTGGCAAAACGGATGGACGTCAAGGATGTACAATACATACACCAATGTGAGCCCTATGGTCCGCGGCACACCTTATATGCCCCCATAGGGATGGGATACTGGCCCTGATCAAGCAAATCCTAACCATTCAATGGTTGCTCAACTACCTGATGACTAAACTGCATACGTCAATTCACATTCAATCCACTCCGAAAAAAAAAAAACACCAAAAAAAAAAAAAAGGGATCGGTTGTTGGTGCAATGTCATCTAAACAGAGGTCGATGATGTAAGATGGCTGAACCATAGCTCGGACTTGTTTTAAAAAAAAAAAAAATTTTAAAGTCGTACATCACCTAACCTGCGGACAAAAGATCGATTGATTTCTCCGCCTTGATTCAGGTCGTTCGTTGGAATGGTCCCACACAGCCTCCCAATTAAAAAAGAAGCAATTAGTCTGTCTCAGTAAGCACTGGTTTGGGTAAATGTCAATCGTCCGATCGAACCAATCAGAGCGCACGGGAGAGTGGGTCCGTCCAATCCACATTCCGGATCATGTCACCTCATGACATAGGCCCTATTGTAGCGACGTCCTAAAAGATTATTAGTTACAGTTAGGTATATCAACTATGTTTCAATCTTCCAAGTAACATGGACTATACCTGTGGTGATGGGAGCCCATGGTTTTAACCATCCATACCGTTGGAATGATGGGCCAGCCAATGTGGATGGACCATGCCACAAAAATCTCACCCATTGTAAGATCCAAACCATTTTATTTGTGGCCAACATATTGATCCCAACCCTTAGCATCAGCAACTATCTGCAATCGGTAGATTTTTATTTTGAAGGAGAATATGGATATCCAGGATCTCCCAATCACTCACTGTGGGGTCCATTCAGATCAATGGTCCAAATCACCTAACTATCAGTCCCATATATAAACACTGAAGATAAAGTGGCAGGTACTAAAATTGACTCGTAGAGAAGCAAAGTAAGCTGAAGAAAGATAAAAGAGTGGGTAGAAACAACTCCAAGGGAGACTAGTCTGTAGTGGCACATTTGACCTAGTGGGTGATCTGGACCGGACGGTTCATCAACAGCTCACCGGGGATTAATGGCGGCCCAAAAATAAAAATAAAAAATCCATACTAACCATCTGATCGAGGTCCTGTGCTTCACAAATGTGAATTATGGCTCAATTGTAACTTGGAAGTCCATAACTAATTGGACGGTCCAGGAATGTCTAGAGAAATGGCATAGGAGGAAATAAACAAGGAATGAAGGAAACAGTCAAGAGCAGCAGTCTCCGGGTGATTTGGACAATTATACAATCAATGAGGTGGTCCACTAGTTGGTTGGGTCAGATAAATGGACACATCAGTGGAACCGTCACAAATATCGGGGAAGCCGTCGCAATAACCCTGTTCATCAAGTGCACCACCTCATGCCTGGCCTTCATCTTAGAAATCAGGCTGTCCAAAGCTCAGGTGGGCCACACCATAAGGGTGAAAAATCATGCCCAAGTTGGAGGCAGGTTAGGTGCAGCCCACAATCCATGCTGAAAGGAAAAACCAAATATCAACTTGATACAAAACTTTTGTGGTCCATGATAACTTTTAAATGGTCAATCACCACTGTTTCCTATGGCATGGTCTGCCTGAGATTTGAATCTTGCTTCATTCTTAGGCTCGTGCCTTGAAATGAGCTGCTAAAATGGATGGACGACATAGATATACAACACATACATCAAGGTGCGGCCCATGGTCAGGGCCGCACCGTGTTAGGTGAGGCTCAGGCCACGCCTAATCTGTCCCGCCTGAGATATCTAAAATCATGTGGCGCAGCCCACCTGAGTTCTAGAATTGCTTATTTTTGGGGCACCCCTTCATCTAGTGAGGGCCGTCAGATGGATGGATCCGATGGTACAGAAACACCATGGCGTGCCCCACACCACATCTCAGCCGTTCCATGTAGTGTGGCCTACCTGCATTTCGGATGGGCTACGTTCTTGGGTTCGAGGGCCAACATGAGGCACTGCAGCTGATGGACGCGTGGATCTCATGGATGCCCCCCAGGTTAGCAGTATGCACGCGACTTTCGCTGGCAACAGGACACACAATGCCACATTTCACGGGTCTATCAGTAGTTAAGCCAGCCGGGTTTTGTTTAATGGTTTCGGGGCTGGCCGCACCCGAGTTAGCTACTCCACACGCGCACGGAACCGAAAAGACCCAAACTCACGTGCGCCTTAGGCCAATCCGATCTGGTAAACGCCGGACTACCGAACCGGCCCCTCGAATGGAAATAACGATTCCCCTCTTCCTACAATAGAGCTTCGCCAAGCCCACGCGCATGTACACATCAGCTAACGCACGCGGAAGCACGGTGCACGTGTGCAATATCCAAGCCATCCATCAGAACGGCACCACTACGTACATTCCCTCTCCCAAGAACCAGCTCGGCCTATTTGACAGGTGGGCCACAATCAACTAAGCAATGTACGGTTACGAAAAAATTGGCTGATCTAACCCGTCCACCTCCATCTTAACGCAGAGACTTCTAGACAGTGTGGTCCACTTGATGGACGACTCGGATATTGCACCTGGCCGACAACGCTAGCAAAAGCTCAGCGAAGCTCCATAAAATAGTATCCAAAAAAAGGGGACTTTTTATTTTGTTCTAAACGCGAGATTCTACGCAATCCAAAACGGTTTTACGCCTGACGACCCGTTCTGCAACCGAACCGAATCGACTCGGGAACGACTCGGCGATTCCACCCAAGAAAAAGAACCCAGTAGAGCAAGGCAGAAATGGAAGCAGACCTGATAAATCGGTGTCCCGGAAGCTGCTACATTTCCTTCTCAATCCCGGAAAATGACGCTGTCAGCGATCTTCATCAACGGCTTCAAGCAGGCAGCGGCGAATTTCCTCGCAAACAGGTATGAGTAAGTAGAATTGGATTTCCGAAGCCGCTCCACAAGCTCCCCCGACACCTCGGCGGGCCCATACGTGTGTGGATGCCCGCCGGTGCTCCCGGTCCAGTTCACTCGTGTGAGTGTGTAGTGGGTGCAGCCCTTCGGATCCTCCATGGACAGCAGCGTCGGGAAGTAATGCTCCTCAGGGTAGCAAGACTCGGCCTTGTGGCATGGAAGACGGAATTTCCGCCATAGACGGCGATCTTGGATGACCAGGAGAGCGTGCCGGCGAGTCAATATGAAGAATTGAGAACCGACTCGGAAGTCGGAGAACGGGACTTCCGGCATCATGATGTCATTGCCGCGGGCGGTGTAACGGTCCCATAGGTTGGGTTCTTCGGCCAAGATCTCAATAAAACTGCGTAAATGGTAATGGTAACGGTAGGGAGTGGAGTTGGAAGGAGATGAGTAATTGGCGGGAGGATAGTCGCTGAAGAGGGAGTGGTAGACGAATCGGAATGAATGGAGAGGGATGCAGTGCTGGGAAAGGAGAGCGAAGTAGGTGTTGGCAGGATCGTCGAGGAGGGCGGCTGCAAGGAGACGGCGGGCAGCGGAAATTAAAGTAGGGGAAGCACGTTGTGTGCGTTTGCCGGGAATGAAACGGTTGTGGAAGACACCAGATGAGGGGGGGTGGAGGCGGGATGTGGGGTCGGCGTGGATGTAGATGTTGAAGAGAGGATCGTGGCCGGCGAAGAAGCGTTCCCAAAGAGGGGCGAAGGAGAGGTCGGAATTCGTGAGAAAGAGGAAGGCTATTTTGGGGGTAGGAGGAGGTGGAGGAGGGGAAAGGGAGGCAAGAGCGGCACGACGGAAGAGGGCGAGATCGTCTAGCTCGTCGGGAAGGGAGATTGGGATGTTGCGAGGGGGGAGGATACGTGGGGCCAGGAGGAAGAGGAGTGGGAGAGAGAGGAGGAGTGCGAAGGAGAGGACGAATGGGGTCGAGAACATGGCGGATCGGGTCCGATCAATCTCTATCATTAACTAAGGTGGGGTTTTGGACTTTACAATCAAGGAGAAGAAGATGGGTTTTCAGAGAGAGAGAGAGAGAGAGAGAGAGAGAGAAAGAGAGAGAGAGAGAGAGAGAGGAAAAGGGGTTTTGGGTGTATTTTAGGAAGAGAGGAGATGGGTATTTGGGGATTTTTAGGAGGAAAGAGAGAGAGCAGTTGAAGGGGGAGTTGGGTTTTGTACAGATAGATAGGAACCCTAGATGGGAAATAAGACTGGAATTAGGGATTTTAACAGCCAAAATAGATTGATTAGATAAGGAAATTAAAATGGGATTTGGAGAATAAGGGATCAAGATAGATTAAAAAGAAAGATAAGATTTGCCGAGAGAGAGAGTAGGGTTTTATTTGAGGGAGGAGATTTTTATGGAGAAAACAAGAAGGGGATAGGAGAAACAGGGGATTGAGTTATTTCCATGAAAAATAAGAACAAAGCCCACCCCATTTTAGGGGAAAAATAGAAGCTGAAGAAGAAGAAGAAAAGAAAGATTAGGGTTTTTCCAGATTGGAGAGAGAAATGACAAAAAGAAAACCCATCAAGGAAGAAAGGTATTTCAGAGAGAAAGGAAGAGAGAAAAGGGCATAATGGTCTTTTTCTCCCTTTGGAGAAAGAGATCCCAACAACCCCAAAAAGAAAAAGAAAAACAAAAAGAGTGAGAATGGAGAGTAATCTTGGAGGGATCGGGGTTAGGTTTCAGCAGAAAAAGAGGGAGATGGAAGATAAGAAAATTGGAGAGAGTGGTGATGAGAGAGAGAGGAGGAAAAGAAAAAGAAAATAAAAGTAAAGAGAGTTTCCTGTCCCTGTTCTGTTGTTATTGTGATTTTGATGGATTGATAAGTGGGCCCCACTCCGTCCCGTCCTCCCATCTTCACGGCGTTATGGCCCCCTTTTTGTTAGCTCCAGTGGGGTGTGCCTACCCTCATTCGATGTTTTTTACGCATTCTTGGACAAGTTTCATGGGCGCCGCTTCTGTAGGTACGTGACCGTGGGGCCCACCTTAATGTATATACCTTACATCCACACCGTCCATTCTCTTTAACAGATCATTTTATTTAATGATCTAAGAAAAGAAGCAGATCCGAATCTTACATGGACCACACCATAGGAAACAGTGGTGATTGAATACCCACCATTAAAACTTCCTGGGGCCCACCGGAATGTTTATTTGCATCCAACAAGATCTAGATGAAGAGACCACGTAGATATTAGCTTGATCCAAAACTTTGGTGGTCCGCAAGAAGTCTTTAACCCTGTTTCTTGTGGTGTGGTCCACCTGAGATTTGGTTTGCTACATTTTTTTTTATCAAACCATAAAATGAGCCGTGAAAATGGATGGACGGCGTGGATGTAAGGCACATACATCAAGTTGTTGGCCCCACAGTCAGGGATCCACCAAAGCCGCGTCCAAGTTGCCTCCGTCTAAACACATATCTAGGTGTGCCATTCCTAAAATTAGATTATTCGGCGATCCTAACATACTGTTGGACTTTAATCTCGTGTGAAGTTCTGGCCGTCGATTGTTTTGTAATCCAAACCGTTCATTATGTTCCATCAACCAACGATACTAAAACATTTTAACTCTCAGATATCTGATTCATCAAAATGTGGCCTACGATTTTGACGGTTGAAGTGAGTTACATGTGTCTCATTGCACAATTTCGGAGTGCACGTGTATAGTCCAGCAGAGTCTGCCAGAGTATCCAAGCTTCTGTCCGCGCGAAAGCGATCTGGCAGACTGGCACCACCTTTCACGGTGATATAAGCGGATGCGGTTTGGGTACTACCCCCACCTATATCAAGCTCCAGAAACGCTGGGTCTCTGAGGGGCCATCGTCATGTATGGGTTTTATCCACACCGTCCATACATTTTTCCATGTCATTTTAGGATATAATCACAAAAATTAGGAATATTAAAATTTCAATTGGACTACACAATGGTTATTAAATTCCTACCGTTGAAAAATTCTTCAGGGGCCACAGAATTTTCGGATCAAGCTGATATTTGTATTTTACCTTCATCCAGATCTATATGACCTTATGAATAGATTGGATGGAAAATAAAAATAACAGTTGCCCCTAGTAAGTTTTCAACGGTGGTCATCATTAGCACCGTTGCTTCCTTTGGTGTGGTCCACTTTGGACTTGGATGTACCTCTTTTTTTAGATTATAATCTAAAATGATATATAAAAATGGATGGACGGTGTGGATGAAATCCACATATCAAGGTGGCCCCTCAGAGAAACAGCCTGTCCCGAGCTCGGAACAGGCGGGGTAGTACCGTCCGTGAAATAAGAGTCAAATACTGACACGTTGGTTGAGTATGATGATTGATACTCATGCATACAGACCCTACACACATGTGATAAATAAGATCATATCTAAATTGTCCAGTCTATAGTACTCCCTAAGGATTGCTTATTAAATAAACTCAATAATGTGAGGTAATGATATTTGAGCCTCTCAAAATAAGTATTAGTTTCGACCGTCCAAATTCATTACGTTCGTTTCAAGAATGATATCATTATATTTTTATGAAAACGAACCTTTTAACGATACACACTTCCTTGATGCATACTGTCTTGTCCCACATGTACGTGCGTACCAAGCATACCCATGAATTTTTATGGTCCATTGTCTCGACGTAAATTTCCAAACATGCATAAAGTTGTATTTGAAATACCTTCAATTACATTTACAGCTACAGGACCTCCAAATACAATACACTCGGGGCTTGTTTGATTTTCCATGGTACCTGTAAATCATGGTAAATAAATAATTATTACTTTTTTCCCTTGTTTGAAAATGTGCAAGTAATTCCATCTCAAAAATCGATACAAAAGTGTTGACTTAAATTTATGAAACCCACCATAATGTGTGTGATATATTTGCACTGTTGATCTACTTTATTTGAACATTTTAGGGAATGACCCGAAAAATGAGACTAATCCAATACTCAAATGTCCCACATGAGAGGAAATGGTAGTCTTAATTCATTCATCGTTGAAAGTATTTTCTTTCATTGGGATCACATTGAGGTTTTTTTTATCATCTAACCCATTTATAGGGTCACACAAACATGGATGAGGGGAATCACAAATATCAACTTGATCCAAAACTTTTAAGGGCCCTAAGAAGTTTATAATGGTAGGCATTCGATTCTCGTTATTTCCTTTGGTGTGGTTCACTTGAGCTTTGGATCTGCCTCTTTTTTTTTTTTTTGCTCATGCCCTTAATTCAACTGACATAACAAATGAGTGGTGTGGATAAATCACACACATCATGATGGGCCCCACATTGATTTCTTATAATTCTCGATTTCAGTGTTAAAAAATCAATTGTCACATCTACATGGGGAATGATGTGGTAATTACTTAGGTAAATAATTATTACCTATTTACATGGTAATTACAATTGAGCTGAAAAATCAAACAGGCCCTTGAGTGATTTTTCATAATACATGTAAATCATGGTGAATAAGTAATTATTACTTTTTCACTTCGTTTGGAAACGTGAGAGTAATTCCACTTCGAAAATCAATACAAAAATGTTGACTATAGACCCATATTGAAAGTTGTTTCCTTCACCGGCCCCATATCGAGGTTTTTTCATCATTTAACCCGTTCATAGGGTCACACCGACATTGATAAGGGGAAAACACGAATATTAGCTTGATCCAAAACTTTTAAGGGCTCCAAGAAATTTTTAATGGTAGACATTCGATTTCTGTTGTTTCCGGTGGTCCGCTTAAGCTTTGGATCTTCCTCATTTTTTTGTTCATGCCCTAAATTCAACTGACATAACAAATGAGCGGTGTAGATAAATCACATACAACATGATGGGCCCCACATTGATTTTGTAAATTTCTACAGTTGAGCTGAAAAATCAATCAGGCCTAAATGCCTTATTTGGATAAAGTTATCTTACAATTTGTTCATAACCATAATAATCTTATTTGGATAAAGTATATCATGTTTAAAAGATTTGAGAGCATTTAATTCATCATGTTCATTATTCCATAAATATATTACAAAATAATTTCATGAATTCAAAAGATAGAATCCAAATTCCTACACACAATTTCTAGAATCTAAGATTTTAAAAATACGTGCTACCAAACAAATTTGAAAAACAATGATTACATGAATTTAAGAGTCCTAAACAAATTTGTGAGTGATGGTAATCCTCAACTTACACAATCGTTGAAATCTAAGATTTTAAAAATGTATACTACCAAACAAATTTGAAATTCTAAAATTTTAAATTCAGGATTTCAATTTGTGCTGCAAAAAACATAGATGGTTCAGCATCACTAAGAAATTGGTAGTGACTCTTCAACTTAAAAAATAGCGAGTACAACTCTAGCCGGTCGGGTTATGGGTCAACCCAACCTGTGACCTATCCCAACCTTAATTCCAACCTAAGGTGCCCCACCTCAACGCTACCCTAGGACCTCTATTCTTGACATAACTCGACCCGACCAACACAATCACATGAGATTATTCCCAACCCAATCTAATTGAAAGTGAGGTTGCTCTACCCAAATCGAACTCGAGACCTAACCCAACCGATAACTTAGCCAACCTTCTCCAACATGTGTGGGTTGTCCCAAAGCCAAGTTGCGTAAGCAAACAACAATTTAGGCCATCAAAATCATTAAATCAAAGCATAACCAAAAAAGAAATAAATGCAAATATGCTTTCCTTGGAATTTAGACTACTAATGATTTTGTTCTCAACTATCTCATTAAATAGTTAGTTTTCCTAATCAGTGTGTGGTCCACGCACAAAATGTCTTGTAGTCTAAATGTTCTAAATGAGCATACGTGGGTGCCATCAAGGATGAGTCACCACCGTTTTTAAGGTAAACAAGCTTTGTTAATATATCCAATGAATGGTCTAAAGCACAATTTCAAGTTTTTAACCTAAGGAGAATGACTAAGGCTCGTTTTGTGCCCACATACAGTTGTCACAAATTGAAATTATGTTGCATCATTGGTGAGCGATGGTCATCCTCAACTTGCACCAATAACTAAGAGTTGGTGCGAGACCATATTTTCACCTCATGCACACTCATAACTTAAAGTTGATGCGTGATTCGTCTTGACAACTCATCTTGAGCACATAAAGTTTAATTCGTGTTCATTAATTGAGTTTGTATGATAACTTATCAGACATCTCATTCTTGTAGTAAAGAGCCGAAGCAAGATGATCTTATTGAACACAACGACATTCCGAGCTCAAAACAAAGAGTCGGCACAAGATGAAGTTCACAATCTCCAAGTAGATAACTAAGTCCACTTCGCACTAAGTGTAAGACTTGGTGCAAAATGACTATCTTCCCAATAGAAGACCATTTTTTGCTAATTGCCAGAGTTAGCACATAACCGTTGTACATACAATGCAAAACAGAAGTCCATTTCATGTGTAGAATGCTTCAATCGTCCAATCAACCGATGACAAATGTCTATAACCACTTTTTAGTAAGAAATAACAACCTAAATATTAATTGAGTGGAGATTAATCGTTTAAAAACTTTTCGAATGAATCCAAGACTTTGTAAAGCTAATTTTTCCTCTTAGGCCATCATTTCCAACATTGATGCCATTTTGACATACTCTTGCTTTTAACTATTTGGAAGCTCTTGTATTCCTTTCTGATCTTGTCATAAGCATTGAGACAAGGTGAGAATAGTGGATTCTAAAGGCTAATTATCATTTCCCTATGAAGTCTGAGGACTTATTGTTTCTTCTCCATCTCAAGAGAGTGGTGAAATACCTCCAACAACGTGGCCACATGCTAACAATTTGAGATCAGTAGTGTCACCTCATGTCAACTATGTTAGGCACCTGTTAGGGTTGTATGCCTTGAAAAGATAAAATAAACTTTGTCCATTAATGTAACACCCTAGATTTCAGGGGGCCGAGTAGATACTCGATTCTCGATGTCCCGAGTGTCACTTATGCCTTGCGGAAGCGGGGTTCTATAGTTCGTTTTACCTAGCATTTGAACAATTTTAAAATAGACTATGTGATGTACTCTGGAATAAACGTAAATTTCAAGTAAATTAACTAATAAGTAAAATATGCTTATCTAGAGTACAGGACTATAACTGAGCAAAATATACAGTTTCAAAAATACAAAATGTATTGACTCTAAAATCTCATTGACATCCTGAAAGTATCCTACGTCGGCCTACCCAACAATTGGAAGTACGATGACTCCTTCAAGTATGTGTGCGCCTCCTCTAACGCATCAAACTCCATAGTACCTACATTTACAAAAGTGTCTAGTTGGTGTTTTAAAACACCGTCCCAGAGTGAGAGTGAGTGATCAACTCAGTGGTTCCATTAACTCTAAGTTACACATGTTATCATATCCACATACACAATTAATGAAAATCAACTTAAGCATACTGTCCTTAGACACTCTTGTTAATGCACATACATGCCATTATGATATGATGTATGCCCTCACTATCTAACACTCCTTCATGGCAACTCCCTCTTCCGTTCGCAAATGACCAACACCCCTTCAGCATGCGACCTCAACTGCCAAGTCGCCACGGCCTAAACTAATGCGATGTGATGAATGTTCGTGTTAGCCGAGTAAATTAATTAAGTTCGTTGATTCAACAAAATTGGAGAAGCTAGAGTACCTCCATTTTGGTCATTAGTTTCATCCGGATCACTAAGCGTAGGGGCGGCCGTAGCGGCTTCATGCCTATGTCCCTTGATTTGTATTTGGGTTTATCACCAAGGCGACAACTTTCCAATTAATGTGAGGCTTACACTGGCTCGACCGATGACTAAGAACCCGGATGACACAACCTTGAAGCATAGGGTTATGCAACCCATTGATGGGTGGAGGGCGCCGACAAATATATAAGAGTCGTCACCCAAACACAAATGTTGAGCGGTCGCGATATCATTACAGTTTGATGTACTAGGCTCATAGCCTTCTTGGTTGCTCATTGGTCACTACGGGGAGGCCCGTCACCCCAGCGTAAGTCGACGGCATGGACACGGTCTCCCATACCACCACATCCAACTCATGAGACTTGAGAATCGTACCGCAAATAGTTATTAGTAGACTTTTCAATGGTATGGAGTATTCTAAATTCAAGTAATTGCGATGAAACATGGTGAACATGCGTGGTTAGTCGGTTGTTAGACGAATTCGGTTGACTCGAGTGAACATCAGCGCAACCGGCATTGGGTCAAGCATCCCTCATAGCCTAGCTACTGTCTGTCATCCATGTTCGACCCAGATCAATCGAATGAATCTGGGGTGGCTGACCAAACCCGGGCCACCCCCGTATTCTTCAATTTGCCGACTAACCTGACTACTCAAGTAGTCTTAATCACTAAACAGAACTAGTTAACCCACAATAGTAATTTACAAGAATGAAACATAAACAATAAATCTAGCAATTTACTCATTCAGGCATTTTATCGAACATGCAAGCCTCACCATATCAACAATAACAATTTATGAAAAGGAAATAAAAATATGCATATACATGTTAGCATGCATTCACACATTCATAAGCACAAATCATTAACTGAAGTATAAGACTTGATATATAGCAACCTAGAGATAATGGTCCGCAACTCTAAGAAGGAATCTCTGATTTTAAGTTTCTAGGGTTAGGGATTTGGGGCAAAATAATCAATTCCTAAATTAAAATCAAGAAAACACCATTAATGACTAGAAATCTACACTAGGTTGCTTAATTGAAGGGTAATATATAATTCTTACCTCCGATCCTTGGCATGGGTGAATTTGGTAAAGGTTTGATAGTAACCAAATGTTTGGTTGAAGAAATATCAACCATACAAGCACCAAATTTCCCTCACACACACATTCTCTCTCCCTTCTCTTTCTCTTTCTTTTCTCTCCATCTCTCTCTTTCTCCTTTTCTTCTCCTTCACCTTCTCCAACATGTGTGGGCTGTCCCAAAGCTAAGTTGCGTAAGCAAACAACAATTTAAGCCATCGAAATCATTAAATCAAAGCATAACAAAAAAAAATGCAAATATACTTTCCTTGGAATTAGGACTACTAATGATTTTGTTCTCAACTATCCCATTAAATAGTTAGTTTTCCTAATTAGTGTGTGGTCCACGCACAAAATGTCTTATAGTCTAAATGTTCTAAATGAGCATACGTGTGGGTGCCAACGAGGATGAGTCACCACCATTTTTAAGGTAAATGAGCTTTGTTAATACATCCAATGAATGGTCTAAAGCACAATTTCAAGTTTTTAACCTAAGGAGAATGACTAAGGCACGTTTTGTGCTCACATACATTTGGCACGCAATGAAATTATGTTGCATCATTGGTAAGTGATGGTCATCCTCAACTTGCACCAATAACTAGAGTTGGTGCGAGACCATATTTTCACCTCACACTCATAGCTTAAAGTTGGTGCATGATTCATTTTGACGACTCATCTAGAGCACATAAAGTTTAATTCATGTTCATTACACTACAAGAAATTTCACTTTTACCTACGAAATATTTCGTAGGTAAATGATATTATTTCGTAGGCAAAGAGTTTTACCTACGAAATATTTCGTCGGTAAATTCGTTGGTAAAAAGCCGTGGCTAAAGACTTTTACCAACGAAAAAATGTCATCGTCGGCAATGGTAAGATTTTTACCAACAAAATTAAAAATTTTGTTAAGACTTTTACCTACGAAGTGTCAAGACTTTTACCTACGAACGTTTTCGTAGCTAAAAACTTTGTTAAAACTTTTACTTATGACGGTGTTAAGACTTTTACCTACGAACATTTTCGTAGCTACAAACTTTACTAAAACTTTTACCTACGACATGTTTCGTAGGTACAAACTATATTAAGACCTTTACCTACGAATGTTTCCGTAGCTATAAACTTTGTTAAAACTTTTACCTATGAATTTATTCGTAGGTACAAACAGTGTTAAGACTTTTACCTACGAACATTTTCGTAGCTACAAACTTTGTTAAAGCTTTTACCTACGACATGTTTCGTAGGTACAAACTGTGTTAAAAATTTTACTTACGAACGTTTTCGTAGCTAATAATTGTGTTAATACTTTTACCTATAAAATTTTGCGTAGGTACAAACGGTGTTAAGACTTTTACCTACGAAAAGGTTTCGTATTTACAAACTGTGCTATGACTTTTTACATACGAAATTTGATGTAGGTAAAACTGTTGATGAAACTTTTACCTACAAAATGATTCATAGGTAATAAAATGTGAATGAACCTTTTACCTGCGAAAAAATTCGTAGGTAAAAATGTCGATGAAACTTTTATCTACGAAAATTTTCGTAGGTAAAAGTCTCTTCTTTTTTTTTGCAAAAATTCTTGATATACACCTGTTACAATATATTTTAGTATATTCATATTCCCATTTTTCCAAACAAACACAAACTACATCCATCCAAACACAAATCACATCCATACATACACAAATAGTCTTATCCACATTACATTCATCCACGCACAAATACATATAAGTTTAACATTCGTATATAAAATAAATTATAAATAAAATACGACAAATCACAAAGATGAAGGCGGAGGTGGTGGGGCATTGATGGGTAAGCGTGCAGCGAGAACCTATAATATCTCATGCATTTGTCGCTCATGCTCCACCCGCATATCCTCCATCCTCCTCTCATGCTCCTCCCTCTGCCTCTCCTGCTCCTCCTTCTGCCTCTCATGCTTCTCCCTCTGCCTCGCTAGCTGGTCTTTGATCTCTTCGACGGTGCCCCGTAGATGTTGAACCTCTTTCTCTGCGATATCAGCTCAGCGTATGGCGCTCTCGCCAGTGACGGATCGACTGGATACAACTCTAGTGGGTGTCATAAGCTTGGCACCATGGCCAAGCTCACACACATATCTAGAACGGGTGCCAAGCACCTCGCTCAGGATCTCTGGCTCACTCCGCTGAGTACAATCGGGAGTGGGCTGACTGCGTATGGCGTCCATCGCCGCCTGCAATGAAAACATGAATTTTCATAACAAATAACATTATTATAATTCAATGCAATTAAATTTGACAATGTAACGATTTTTACCCAATTCTCACTGGCTGTAGGATATACCCAAGATCCCGTCGCCTGCCGACAATGAGTCTCTCTGTAGAAGTCTACTGGTCCGGGCTCCTGTCCAGTGACGGAATCTCGCTGCACAATCAAAATGACAATAGAGTTAATATAAATGCATGAAAAAATATATCAACTTAATAATAACCAGTAACTTCTTACCATGTCGTGACGAAGTTGTACAAATGACTTTGAACCAGCTATGTGGTTCACTTCCAACTTTTCCCTGTTCGCAGAATTTATTTTGCTCCTCTTCTGAACACATTATTCATAATACATTATTATTAATTGCGAATTTAATTGTTACCTTAAGATATCGTAAATATATAAATATTATCTAAAAAGACTTAGACAAAAATCTCTCACAGAGTATCCGCCAATCGTCAATGGTCATGTGCGGCGGTGCGGTCAGTACGGCCTCCTCGAGGCTCCTGCACCGCTTGTACCGCTGGTGTAAATCACTGTGGTACTCCTTAAACCGCTCCTTGATCATGTCGTCGATTGCATAGGAAATGTACGGAACACTCAAATCCAAGACAAATTTATCCTGTAATTTTGTAAATAATGGATTAAGGTAATAAACGTATTAAGAAAATAACTTAACCATAAATGAACTTTTACAAAACAAAATTTAATTTACTAAATTTTACTGTAAGGCGCTGACGGATATGCTGCCACACATCATCTGATACGTCTGCCCAACGGGGGGTGGTGGTAGGGATCAGAGATCGACATAAGACACCGACCTCCGATGTAAACAACCTGGCATTATCCCCAACAGGTCTAAAGCAGTCCTGTGGGAACTCTACTGTCACCCTACCCTCACACGTAAGTCTCTGAAAAACTAACCCACGCGTGGGTCCACGTCCTCGTCGGCTGGTCGACGATGCTGTCACAAAAGAAATGTATAAGTCTACTTTTTCAACAAAAGTCTTTAAAAGAAATATATGTCTAGACTTACATGCAGTGCTCGGTGTATGAACGATTGAGGGATCAGACGCCTGTGATGCAACATGTGACGGCGATGCTATCTCCGCCACATCACTGGTGGAAGGGGTAGATCCAGTGTACGAACGACGTCTCCTACCTAGTGCCATCACTGGATATGTGCAAGGTACGAACTTATAAATTTATACAATGTTAGTACAAGTGGAATATACTAAAACATTATACAAGTAGTGTTGATGGTAGAATGCATTTGTGCTTATGCTTAGAGTGATGATTAAAATATGATTAAACCATTACACTATAATGCACGTAGAATATAATAAAACTATAAATATTAATTTATAACCTTTGAAAATTCCATTACACATTGTCATTCTATATTAAATATACATATTTTGTTGTAATACGAAACAAATCTGAGGTGAACTATCTGAAGTACTCCCTAGTAAGTTATCGTACACTACAGAATTATATTTCAAGCTGTGTGAAGCACTCAACATTGTTACAGCCAACATGTCAGTCACAATAGGAGAAATTTGGTCTCTCGGAACTCCATTCAGATGTGCAAGTGACATAACTGCATCTTCCATACGAAGTTTTCCACGGTTATAATCCATTGTCAGCTCCGAAATTTCTCTGAGATTGTTTAATTTTTCATCTGAGTCAACGTCGATATATTCCTCCCTACACTCATTGATCAGACTGGATATCTCTTTGGCCCTACCAAAAGAAGATAGGGCCAGAAAGTCCATCCGCAACAGCTGATGAAGTATGCTGCGTGCTTCCGCTACGCTCCAGTTTGAGGAGGACATGATCAGAAATTGACTCAACTGCAAATGTGGATTATAAACAAGTCAATTAAAGGAATAAATCATGACTTGTTATTTTCATGTATACATGTAATACACTAATTATTCGAATTGAAAAATGACATGTAAATTATGTGCATATTTAATAATCGTTGTCTATATCACTATTGCTTAGGATTATTTCTTCATCACCATCATTATCGCTGATCAGTATTTCCTTTTCATCATCTGCAATGTTGTCATCAATGAAGCCACTATCATCTCTAACAATGTCATGTATTATTGAGGCATCAACATGATCAGGTGGCACATCATCTCTGTCCAATTGCACCACATCAATATCAATACTTCAATCAGTCCCTATATCCTTAGATGGCATGTCTTCTTGATATGCTTGTTCAACCCTAGATGTTTCATTTCCCCCATCCTCGCTATCTTCAACTTCTGGTATGGGAACGTCAAATACGTTCCTGGGCTTTATTTGCTGTACCACGTGCCAAAAGCCGGCTAACTTGGTGTCAGCGAGGTAAAATACTTGTTCAGCTTGGCTGGCGAGGACAAATGGGTCATCCTTAAACCACTTCTAAGATAAATTTACGCTCGTAAAGTAGTTGTCAGTCTGTATTCCCAACTTCTTATTTTCAATGTCCCACCAATCACATTTAAATAAGTACACCCACCTTCTCATATAATAACTCAGCTCAATAATATCTGTCAAAACACCATAAAAGTCAATTTCTACCTCCTCATGCGCTCCCTTCACAACCACCTCATTATTTTATGTGGTCATATACTTCTCACGTTCTTTAGTGTAGAACCGAATCCCGTTTACAATACAACCTATATATCTAGATACACGTCTATCAGGGCCACACGCCAGTGAGTAAAGTGCATCAGAAGCATTTGCAGAGTTATTAGCGCGCAACGTCTTCATCTATTATCATGTATAGAATGTAATTATTTAGAGATTTTCTTAGGTTTAAATATTATGCAATATAACAAAATTCTAAGTGTGGTGAGATACAATGTGATATCTTACACATTTTGCGAACCATTCTGGAAACTGATCTTGATGCATTCGATCATAATTTGTCGGGTATTGAGACTTCATTTCCTCAATGTGTTTACTACACATAATTAGCACATCATCAGCAAGAAACATTAAGATCATCATATGCAGAGGTACAATTATCGAGGGAAGACTTACTCTAAGTATGACTCTATTTCTTCACAGTTATGCAGCACATACCGCCGCGCCTTTGCTAGATCCCCAAGGTCCATATCCTGAAATGTCGGGGTTCCTAAAGGACGGACATTATGTACGAATATAGATATGAGTCCTTGTTCATGTTCCTGCCCTTCATCGACATTCCGATCTTCTCGGTTGATTCTAGTCTCTATGCCACGAAGATACATGGAATAAAATGGCAGGCACTCATTATCAATGTATGCCTCTGCAATGGATCCCTTTGGACGTGCCTTATTCCTCACAAATCGTTTAAGTGTGTGAAGGTATCTGTACATAAAACTATATGTTAAAAAACATTGATATATGTAGTTTTTGGAATGAATAAAAATTTTAATAAGTTCTACCACATTTCAATTGGATACATCCAACGATAGTGTACTGGGCCTGCAAGCTTCGTCTCGTGCGGTAAGTGAATCACTAGGTGTACCATAACATCGAAGAACGCAGGTGAAAATATTCTTTCAAGTTTGCAAAGGATTATGATAATATCCCTCTCCAGTCTTTTAATAACCTCTACATTTAACGATTTCGAACACAAATCCTTAAAGAATATCCCCAACTCAATTAATGCGGCACTGATATCCTTGGTCAGGAATCCATGAATCGTAACTGGTAGTAGACGTTGCAGAAAGACGTGACAATCATGACTTTTCATTCCTAATATCTTACAGTCCGTAATGTTTACGCACCGAGATATATTTGACGCATACCCATCGAAAAACTTCACCGATCTCAACCATTCACATAAACTTTTCTTTTCTAGTTTTGTCAATGTGTAGCTAGCTGCTGGTATAGTATATGAATTTTCATGTGGTTGCAGGTGCAACTCTTTCCTTAAGCCCATTGCTTGTAGATCCAATCGAGCCTTGAAACTGTCTTTTGTTTTCTTCTCTATGTTCATCAATGTTTCAAAAATATTGTCACATATATTCTTCTCAATATGCATGACATCCAAGTTGTGTTGCAATTTCAGATCACTCCAATAGGGCAACTCAAAAAAAAATACTCTTCTTCCTCCAATTATAGTCAAATACTGTACGTTTCCTTTTCTTCATGTGCGATGCCTTATGAAATTTAACTTCTCCAATGTTACTCAATTGCCGTATCACATCTTTTCCAGATAGCTCTTTCGAGGGTAGCTTATGATCTTATTTGCCATCAAAGATCGTCTTCCTGTGCCAACTATGCTCACTCGGAAGGAAGCGACGATGGCCCATATAACACGTTTTCTTACCATGCTTCAATGATAATGAACAAGTCTCAATACTACATGTAGGACAAGCCAACTTTCCCTTTGTGCTCCACCCAGACAAATTTCCATACGCGGGGAAGTCATTTATTGTCCACAAGACCATTGCATGCAATCGAAATGTCTGTCCTGTAAATGTGTCATACGTCTGTACACCTTAACTCCACAACTCATTTAACTCATCTACTAACGGTCGCAAATACACATCAATGTCATTCCCAGGTGACCTGTGTCCAGGAATAAGCAACGACATCATGAAAAATGACTCCTTCATACACAACCAATGAGAAAAATTGTAGGGCATAAGTACCACTAGCCACATACTGTATGAGTTACTCATATTACCAAATAGATTAAAACCATTACTTGCAAGACCTAGTCGAACATTGCGAGAATCATTTGCAAACCAGTCATATTGCTTGTCAAAATGTTACCAGGCTTTAGAGTCCGTAGGGTGCCTCAGTGTACTATCATCATGAACGCGTTTCTCCTTATGTCACCTCATATCTTCAGCCGTCTTGCGAGCCATAAACAATCTTTGCAATCTGGGTTTCAATGGGAAGTACCTTAACACCTTCTGTGGGATTTTCTTATGCTTGGCTTCGTTATACTTCCACCTAGACTCTCTGTATTCTGGATACTCTTCGACATTTTCAAGCTCTTTCCAATATAATACACAATCATTTATACATGTGTAAATGACTTAGGCAATCATGTAACTAAGGCCCAAGTCTCGCATCAAGGATTTTGCCTCGTAATGGGACTTAGGCAATGTCTCACCATCTGGTAATGCTTCTTTCAACAAGTCAAGCAACATGTCAAACGATTTATCACTCCAACGATTTATTATCTTTAAATGAAGTAACCTTGTAAGAAAATTCAACTTGAAGAAGTGTTCACACCCGGGATAAAGTGGACGTTGTGCATCCCTCAACAACGTACTAAACTTTTCTAATTCGACATTACCCATAGGAGGAATATCTTGGCTACTACTTGTCGCTGCAAAATTAGTATCCGCAATTGTTCTCCTGAACACATCCCATATAATTTCTTGCATTTCGTCAACATCTTCATCCTCGTCATCTGGCATAATTGGGTCAGCAATTACTTCAGTGGCCTCAACTCTTTGGTGGAACTCTTCACCATGATAGATCCACCAAGTGTAACCTTGGTCAATCCCAACTATGAACAAATCGTCTTCTACTTTGTCTAGAGTCTTATGTATCATGTTCATACATTTTCGACATGGACGCCTAATTCTATTGCCTGAATCCACCCGATTACGCACAAATTCTATGAACTGTTTTACCCCTTGTATATACTCTAGGCCAAACCTGTTCTTAGCTCGCATCCAACTCTTATCCATCTCTACAATGAAAAGATTAGAGTTAGTTTACGAAAATAAGTTTAAGATTATAGGTCTAGGTTATAGGGTTAGGAATTCGGGTTTGGGTTTGGGTTCGGGTTCGGGTTCAGGTTTAGGTTTACGTTTAGGTTATAGGTTTATGTTATAGGTTTAGGTTATTGGTTTATGTTTAGGTTATAAGTTATATGTTTAAGTTTAGGTTATAGGTTATAGGTTTATATTTAGGTTAATGTTATAGGTTTAGGTTTAGGTTTATGTTTAGATTATAGGTTATATGTTTAAGTTTAGGTTATAGGTTATAGGTTTTAGGTTTAAGTTATTGGTTATAGGTTTAGGTTTAGGTTATATGTTTAAATTATAGGTTATAGGTTTAGGTTATATGTTTAAATTATAGGTTATAGGTTTAGGAATCGGTTTAGGTTTAGGTTATAGGTTATAAGTTTTAGGTTTAAGTTATAGGTTATAGGTTTAGGTTTAGGTTATATGTTTAAATTATAGGTTATAGGTTTAGGTTTAGGTTTAAGTTATATGTTTAAATTATAGGTTATAGGTTTAGGTTAGGTTATAGGTTTAGGAATCGGTTTAGGTTTAGGTTTAGGTTTAGGTTTATAAGTTATAGGTTATAGGTTATAGATTTAAGTTTAGGTTTATGTTCGGGTTTACGTTATAGGTTTTGGTTATAGGTTTAGGAATTTGGGCTAATACATAAACACAGGTCTACTCCAATAATTTTGAGCTTATACATAAATACAGGCCTGTCCAAATGGCTAGGCCACTCATATTGTTGTCCATAGAAAATGAAAAGCTACTCATCATGGTCATAACAGCGGTTCCCACCTTTCAGAGACCCTCGCTCAATTAAATCCTAAATTAGTTACCCATCCAAGGTCAGATAGATTGTAATACTTTTATATTCCTATTTGTTAGTCCATGATGAAAATCCGGCAGCATCTCCCTATGCCTCTTCAGATAAGTTGAACTTACGTTACATTCCGATGCCAAATATATAAAGCAATGTAAAAATATTTGGCATTGGATACGAAACGGAAGAAACAGATCCAGAGAGAAACAAGGAGATGGATTGCGGATCAGGCATGAACATTTAAATAGATTATATGAAAGCATACTATCCATCTAACTTTGAACTGTCCAAAATGGGACAATTTGAGTGATTTCTATGCCACCAAAAGTACACTTTATATATGTATGACCCCATAGAAATCCTCAAACAAGTAACTAATTATCTAACTTACAAATCACAATTACAAGTCAAAACTATAAATTAACTAATCACAATAATAATTTAAGACAAAAAAATATAATATACAAGCTCATTAAGGTTTGCAAGGACCATTTTAGGCAACAGAAGGCAATGGAACAATATGCACATTTTATCTTAATACTGAGAACAGAAATACAATGCCAAGTAAACAAACACTTCCAACAAACTTTTACATGAAAGAAACTTGCCAGTTCATGAATCAGGTGGGCCACACCATAGAAACCTTATGTAAGAAATATATAGCCACGATTGACTATTAATAGGCGGCTTGGTTTTTTATGACAAACCAAAAAAAAAAAAAAAAACAACAAACTTTGGCGAAAACTTATTAATTGTGGATGTTATGGCTTCTATTGCTCAAATTAATTCCTCTATTATTTAGTTAATTCTTGTTTCCTTGTTGATGCATATACATGGCACCTTAGGTTATGGCATTGTAAAAAATAAAATGGAAAGGCTATAAAAATGCTTTTTCTATAATGCTGTTTGGGGCTTATTGTGATGTAAGGCTGACATCCGATCTATACATAAGGATGTTCCCTTCACATTCACTCTATATTAGTACATAGTGGGCTAGCCTTGTGGGGCATGGGTTTGGGCCCCTAACCTGGTTTGAAAGTCATGCAGATCTAAAATATGAGTGGTACCATAGGGAACAATTGGGATGGGGATGCCCACCATTAAAACCTTTCACATTATGTGGGGCCCAATGTGTTTAGTATATGCCATTTAATCCATTCATAAGATGCACCCCATATCCTTCAAAAAAAAGAAAAAAGAAAAAGAAAAAAATGAGATGCGCCCCATCAGGATGCATTGACATTCCAAATACCAGGCCACTCCAAAACTTAGGTGGGCTTCACCATTTGATTTGAGATTTTCGGCATTATTTTACAGTGTGGTCCACTCGAGTTTTGGATGGACCAAATTCTAATATGTGTAACATGTGTTTTCACAACGCAAAGTCCGTGGATCACCTACTCTTGCATTGCATCTTCACTAGAGCCATGTGGGGAAGGTTCTTTAATTTGTTTCAGTGCACCTGGGTGATGCCTTCTCCAATCAATTCATTCTTCTTCGCATGGCACACGAAGGCGGTGGCCAAAAAAGGAGAATTTTGCTCTCTGGTACTAGGTCTTTAGTCAGTTTGGTATAAGAGAACATATGCTTCCACAACCTTCACCAATGCCCTCCTTCTCTTAAAGCTTATTGGAATGTTTAAGTAGATATAAACTTTTGGAAGTGGTGTCAAACTATCAATCTATTTTAAATGCACAATAACTTCAAAATTAGTTGTGCTCTGGCCTCGTGGCTGTTTTGTCTTGGGGTTGTATCCATGATTGTATTTTTAGTATAGATATCTTATGCATCCTTTATCAATAAAACAGTAACCTTTAAGAAGAGGTAACTTATAATCTCACTGGTGCAGGAGGCTGATGAAGAGGATTTTGATGACGAAGAAGGGGAGGTAAATGTAGACAAAATTTTAATATATTTTTATTATAAATATGTGGGTATATTGGCGGGAGTAACTGTTTCTGCACTTGTGCTTCTTAGTTTGCCACTGTTTTCAAGTTCAGGATGTACGTATTAGTCATTTTGATAATGTTAAAAAATTAGTCATTTTGATGTAAAGTTGGTTTGCTTTCTTTGCATATCTTTCATGCATTATGTTTTTGGCATTTCATTGATTATCTTTCAGTTTTTGTTTCTTAATTTTGAGTAGACAAATGGAGACAAAATAGAACTGAATACTGCTTGGCTGGAGGATTGATAAAACTACTGAAGCAGACAAAAGCATAATCTTGGTCTGAAATGCTTGGTTATATAGATTACGAGGTCTTTAAAGGTCCCCGTTTGATGTGTGCTTGTGTTTTTTAGTTGGCAAAGCTTCATTCACTAAGTCATTCTTCCTTCGCATTTTGCATCCACTCCAAAGCTTATGTTGGTTTGTCACAATTCTCTATTAGGTGGACATTTTGGGTTATGTTCTTCCATTAAGAGTTCATTTTCAGATGTTTAAATCAGTACTTGGTCATAGTTGTACTACAGCTTTTAGGGATAGTGCAAGCTCATACTAGTTCTTCCATGCTTGTAGGAATAGTGGTACCTTTCTTGTTTTCCCTCCCAATTAATGTTTTACCTAGTACATTTCTTCTTCTTCTTCTAAATCCATAGGTCAGAAATTTGATTTATTTAGATATTTGTTTTGTCTGATCCGATTAATATTTCTATTTTTGAATCCTCTCTCAGTAAAAAATTCCGAAGAGGTCTACAAATGCAGCATCTATTTCCTACAAATCTTTCTGTTTTCCTCCTCTTTTCAAAATTTAGCTCATTTCCTTTGTCCCACCTTTTGGAGTATCTAGAGGGAAAGGCCCATCGTATAAGCAAACGTGGTGATGGAATGATGATGTATAAAAAGCTCTTCACAAGAAAGTTTCATATTTCAAAGCCTGGCAAGGGATTAGAAATAATGAAAATTTTGAACAACATAGAAATGCCAAAAAGATTGCTAAGAAATTAATAAGTCTTGATGTAAGGCTTATGATGATCTTACAATATATTGGGACAAGAGAATGTGAGAAAGATGCCTTTGAACTTGCAAAAATGAAAGAGAGGAAGGGTAGGTACCTAGATCATGTTAGATGCATTAAGAGCTATGACCGGGGGGTACTAGTAAAAGACAATGAGATTAATGAAAAGCGGACAAGCTTCTTCTTCTTCTTCTTCTTCTTCTTTTTCTTCCTAGAACTTGTTAAATGACAACCACTCTGAGAGTATAGGGATAGAAGGAATCATGAACTCAAATGATGTCGGCTACCATAGATATTTTTGTAGGCTTAGAATATTTGAAATGAAAGAAGCTTTAAGAAAGTCAGTTTGGTATAAGAGAACATATGCTTCCATAACCCATCCGCTATATGTGACCCACTTAGATGAAGGGTTAGGATTTTTACCTTTCGACCTTTGAGGAAGAGAACGAGAGGATTTTGAGTTGGAGCCCCGATCACGAGTCCACGCTGAAAATTGGGTTCCCGATCACTGAGGGGAGAGAGAGAGAGAGAGAGAGAGAGAGAGAGAGAGAGAGAGGATGCGAGAGAGACTGAGAGAGGGAGAGGATGCGTGAGAGAGAGAGGGCCGAGAGAGATAGAGAGATAGAGGATGCGCGAGAAAGGACCGAGAGAGACAGAGAGAGAGATACAGGATGCGAGGTGTCGCTGATGAAGACGAACGGACGCGGATTTCCTAAGGAAGACCAAGTTTTGCACAAAATTCTGTGTGGGTCCTACTTAATTGTTTGTGTGAAATCTAACCCCTCTATTCGTTTTTTAAGTTCATTTTATGACGTGGGACCAAAATCTAGGAGGATAAAAAACTCAAATGGGCCACACGAGAGGAAACAGTGGATATTTAGTGACCACCGTTGAAATATTTATGTCTATAAAAGTTTTTAACGATATATTTTTTTTGGTTTTTTCACTTTATCTAAGTGAAAATGACCTTATAAACGGTTTAGATGCTGTAAATGGTTTAGATGGCATATATACAACAAGGTGGAGCCTAGGAAGGTTTCAACGGTAGGCATTCCTTTCCCCACTGTTTCATCTCCTATGGCCCACTTGAGTTTTGGATCCAACTCATTTTTGGTAGAATATCTTAAAATGAGGTCAGAAAACAGATGGACGGCTTTGATTTCTCACAAACATCGCAACGGGCCTCACCTGGAATTCTTACGCCGGAACTTCATGCGAAAGGCTTCGGATAGGTTACTACCCCCACTAAGGACCTGGCTAGAGACGGACGGTACTCTGTGGGACCCACCATGATGTATGTGTTTCATCCATTCCGTTCATCCATTTTTACAAAGCATTTTAGGGCTTTATACAAAAAATTATAGGGATAAAAATCTTAGGTGGACCACACCACAGGAAAAAAAACAGTGATTGGATATCTATCATTAAAATCCTCCTAAGGCCCACTGTACTGTTTATTTGACATCCAATATGTTGATTAGGTCATACAGACCCAGATGAAGGGAAACAATAAAAATCAGCCGGATCCAAAACTTTTATGGCCCCCAAAACATTTTTAGTGTTCAACGTTCATTCAACACTGTTTCCTGTAACATGGTCCGCTTGAGATTGAGATATACCTCATTTTTTCTTTCATGCCATAAAATGATCTATAAAAATAGATGGACGGAATGGATGAAATACATAAATCATGGTGGGGCCCAAAGACCACTAACAACCAGCCAATTGCTGGTGGCAGGGGGAGTAGCCAATCCGTTTCCGTCGCTAACATTGGGCGTCTCTTGGACGCCCTATGGTCAGTGACATCACCAAGTTTTGTGGGCCCCACTATGATGTATTTGTTATATCCACACCGTCCATCCATTTTGAGATGTCATTTTAAGTCATGATCCAAAGAATGAGGCAGATAAAAATTTGTAGTGGACCCCACCATAGAAAACAGTGGGGATAGTGATTTCCACTGTTGAAACTATCTTAAGGCCCACCATAATGTTTATTTGAAATCCAACCTGTTCAAAAGTTAAAAAATACATGAAATATGAGAAAACACAATTATCATCTTCATATAAAACTTTTATTGCCTTTAGAAGTTTTTAATGGCGGGCGTCACTGTTTTCTGTGTGCTGGGGTCCACTAGAGCTTTGGATTTAACTCGGTCTTTGGATATTGCCCTAAAATGATCTCTACAAATGGATGGAAGGTGTGGATATAAAACATACATCATGGTGGGGCCCAAAAATGAGAGATATAAATATCAAGTGGACCACACCACATGAAAACAATAGTGATTGGATATCCATCATTAAAATCCTCGTAAGGTCCACTACATTTATTTGGCATCCAATATGTTTATTATGTCATACAGGCCAAGATGAAGGGGGAAAACAAAAATCAACTCGATCCATAACTTTTATGGCCCCCGAAATGCTTGTAATAGTTGATGCTCATTCAACACCGTTTCCTGTAATGTGGTCCATTTCAGATTGGGATATACCTCATTTTTGGTCTCATGCCATAAGATAATCTTTAAATATAGATGGACGGCATGGATTAAACACATACATCATGGTGGGGCCCACATAGCACCAACCACTAGCCATCGGCTAGTGTCAGGAGAAGTAGCCAATCTGTTCCCCTTATTTGGAGTGCGTTCCATTTAATCTTTGGATATGATTCATTTTTTGGATAATTCTCTAAAATGATCTCGAAAAATGGATGAACGGTGTGGGTTGATCCCAAATTTTCGGTAAATCCAATACTCAAGTAGACCATGCCACACGAAACAATGTGAAATAATGATTTCCACCATTGATACCTTCCTTGGGCCCACAATAATGTTTATTTGTCATCCAACCTGTTCATAATATCAAAGAGATATGAATGAAGAGAAAACACAAACATCGGCTTGATCCAAAACTTCTATGGCCTCCAAGAATTTTTCAATGGTAGAGGTTCAATCACACTATTTCTTGTGGTGTGGTCCACTTGAGCTTTGGATATGATTCCTTTTTGTTCTTTAGACCCCAAATCATCTGTTAACATGGATGAACAGAGTGGATAAAATAAATAATTAATGGTAGAGCCCACAAAGTTAACTCAGGGTAATTAGTAAATCACCTAAATAGTGGAGAGGGGTTTCCTTTCATAATCATATATTGGGTTAACCTAAATGTGATTCAGATATCCAACCCACTCATTATGTGTGTCCCACTTGGATGAGGGGTCAGACCAAGTTTCAGCCGCATCCAAAACTCACGTGGGCCCCACCAAGTTCTTTTATATTTTTTAAGATGTCTTCACATGGTTTTAGATGGCATAGTCCACCTAAGTTTCGTATACGGATGATTTTTTACGTATCTCATAACCTGAAGGGGACACATTAAATTCATGGTGTTGATGTTCGACACACATTATGATGGGGCCCACAAAACTTACATCAACACTTAGGTTCTCACGAGGTCAATAAAGTTGGTCACAATTTTGACTAAAATATTTGCCCCATTTTACCTGCCTGGTCCATTCACTCTATTTTTCTGATCAATACTCAATTTCACTAGTTATTCGTCCTGATTAGGTTACATATGAAAAAGATATTGGGCATACAAGATTGATCAACAATTTTAGTGAAATTTGATTTAAACATTTGAAGTTATTTACTCTTCAATCTGGACTGATTAGATTGTCCAAAAATGGTTAAAGGTACAATTAGTGGATGTGCCTAATAATATAGTAATTTTTTTTTCACACATAAATTTTAATTTCCATTTAAAAATAACATTCTTTTATAAAATGTATATTTTTGAAAACATTTTAACAAAATAACATTTTTATTATAAATTATTTCAAAAAAAAATTAAATACAAATTCTGAATTTTTATTTTCAAAATTTCAAAATATTTTCTCAATAATTTCAAAATGCCAATTTTATTTTCTTCAAAAGCATCATTTTATTTTCAAAAAATTTCTCAAACATTGTTAAATTTTAAACTTCTCAATATTCTTTTTCATATGATATTACAAATCATTTAAATATTACTTTTTAATTATAAAAAACAAAAAAATTTCCACTCATATGATATAAAAACTATATATATGAGTAATGCTCACACACAACTAGTTGGACAAATCAAATTGGTCCAACTAGCTGTGTATTTAATAACAAAAAATTACTTTCTATCCCAAGTAATATACCACATGTGAGATCCGTAATATCAAGTTTTACATAAGTATGATAGAAATTATATGTCAAAGATCTGGCCTGTCCATTAAATAAGGCCTATTAATTATATTTTATCTACTAAAATTTAATAAACGATCATCATCAATGAAGCCACAAATACAAGTTAAATATGTACGGCTAAAATGAATTTCTAATAGCTCCATTTTTTTGTAAATAGATATCATACCATTAATCATTAAAAATAATAATTTATGTCCTTCACATGTTTAAAAGAAATCCTACCTAATTAATGGACTAGATTTCATATACATTTACTGCATGCATAAATATATTACATGTGTGCAGCTTCCTAATTCATCCCATTTTCTCTTGAAATCCATTGCCTATTTTGGATATCAACTAATGTTAATAAATGCTCTCATGCGGAGAGAAGCTGCTCGAGGTTACTTCGCAAAAGGAGTACCCAGCGTAGGTGGGCCTCACTATGGTGTTAAAGTGAAATCCACCCCAACCATCAGGTGAGTCGCCCTCTGTTTGACCCAGGGCCAAAAAACCTGCCCATTTTATTTCAGTTGGGCCACATTTATTGGAAAATTTTTATCGAAAAATCTGACCCTCTACACTATTCCCTAAATGTGACCCACTTGAATCACATTTGAGTTGAGTTTTTAGCCTTTAAGCCAATCTTTTGGTTTCGCATCTAATGAGTGTAATAGATTTTACATAAACATTATAGTGGGCCCAGTAAAAATGGAGGGTGGACGTCTCTCCCAACTATTTTCCTTTGTGTGTCTCAAATTAATAACGTATCATCTTGATGTTTTGGCTACTATCCTATCATGGGATTACACATAATGGTTAGATTTTATCTCACATACACATCAACGTATGGCCCCGTAAAATATCATTGCTAGCGTCCCTCCTGCACCGGTTCCCAGAAAATAGTCAAGTTCCAAGGAAAGATCAATATCTTGTGTAGCAAACCACACAGCATGGGCATCCATAGATGGCAAAGATATGTCTGCCTCACCATGGTGTATTTGTTTTATCCACACCGTCCATCCATTTTCTGATATTACTTGAAGGCATGGCCCCAAAACCGAGGCTAATCCAAAGCTCAAGTGAACCCCACCAAAAGAAATAGTGGGAACAATGATGCTCGGTGTTAACATCTTCCTAAGGGCCACCATGATGTTTATTTTCCATCCAACCCATTCATAAAGTCATATAGACCTGGATGAAGAAGGGAAAATACAAATATCAGCTTGATCCAAAACTTTTGTGAAACCCAAGAAGTTTTTGAAGGTAGGCCTTCAATCTCCACTTTTTCTTGTGGTGTGGTCCAATTAAACGTTGGATCTGCCTCATTTTTGGGATGATACCCTAAAATGATTTGAAAATATGTATGGACGGCGTGGATAAAATGTATAAATCATGTTGGGACTGATTTTAAGTCCCTTGATCTAACATTGGGTGATCCACTTGACGGTGGAAGTGGATTTCAAATTAATACCATAGCAGGCCCATCTAAATGACCAACCATTGTGACTTGAAATCACTCATCTCTGGTGGTATTCATCTATGTAATCGAGTGGTGCCGCAGCGTGGACAACCACCCTCCTATTTTTTCAAGCCCACCATGATGTATAAGTAAGATTCACTCCAATAATTATATGCGTAATCCCATTATGGGTCTGGAGCCCAAATAAAAAATAAAAAAATCATGCTAACGTTTGATTGAATTCAGCCACCGTAATGGAAACATTGGGAGAGACGTCCACCCTGGATTTATACTATGCTCAATATAACAAGCATGTGAAATCCACTCCAACCATTAAGATGACACACTAAAAATCTATGCCTAATGTCCAAAAATTAGGGGCATACGTGATTCAGGTGGGCCAAACCAATGAAAATAGTTTGGAGAGTGAGTTTTCCTTGTACATTGTTTTCAATCATGTGGTCCACTTGAACCATAGATGAAGCTAATTTTTTAACCCATGGTTCTAACACAGGGTGCCTCACCTGATGGTTGGGGTGGATTTCACTTTAACACTAAAGCAGGGCCACCACCGGTGGCTACTGTTCCTCTTAGAATAACTTTTCTTTCTTGGTATTAAATAGCATTAATTGGTCCTTGAATTAATCAACTAGTTGGAAGAAAATGCAATATCCAACTAGTTGTGTGTGAGCATTTCTATATATATATATAATAAAAACAAAGGATTATTACCGACGGCTCCTGTTCGTCGGCAAAAACATTAGCGACGGTTATCTGTCGTCGGAAAAAATTTTAATATTTATTTTTACCTACGAAATTAATTGTGGGTAAAAACACTTCGATAAAAGTGTGTTTTCAGTCGCAGTGGGAATTTTTGGTACGTGGAGGGAACCTTTTCCCGACGGTTTTAGATCGTCGGCAAACTGTCATACTTCCACTCAAGGCAGGAATCTTTGGTCCCTGGCAAGTACCTTTTCCCGACGGTTTTAGTTCGTCGGCAAAACTGAAATGCTTTGAAAGGAACCTTTTTCCGACAGTTTTAGTTCGTCGGCAAAACTGTCATGCCTTCGGCCAGGATTTATGCCGACGGTTTATGTCCGTCGGAAAAAATAATTTTACCGATACATCCTACCAGATTTTTTTCCGACGCTTCAAGTCCGTCGGAAAAACACTGTTACCAACAACAAGTGATTTTCGTCGGTCATAAGATTGTATAGGATTTTTTCCGACGGTTGATGTCCGTCGGTAAAAACACATTTGCCAACTAACTCTATTTCTTTGGTACTATCATTGTACCGGTTTGTGCCGACATGTCATGTCCGTCGGGAATAACACTTTTACCTACGAAAATGGAATTTTGTTGGTAAAAGTAAATTTTTCAAATTTTTTTTTCAAAAAATAAAAATAACCATTACCAATGAAATTTTACTTTGGTAAAAGTTTACTTTTACCTGCGAAATTACAATGTTCATCGGTAAAAGTAGACTTTTCCCTACGAAATTAAAATCTCGTAGGTAATAGTCCTTTTTACCTAAGAAAAAAAAAATCGTCGGTAAAAATCCTATTTCTTGTAGTGTTAATTGAGTTTGTATGACAACTTATCAGACATTCATGCTTCTATTAAAGAGCTGAAGCGAGATGATGTTATTGAACACAATGGCATCCCGAGCTCAAAACCAAGAGTTGGCACAAGATGAAGGTCACAATCTCCATGTAGATGACTAAGTCCACTTCGCACTAGGTGTAAGACTTGGTGCAAAATGACTATCTACCCAATAGAAGAGCATTTTGTCCTAATTGCCAGAGTTAGCACATAACCGTCGTACATACAACGCAAAACAGAAGTCCACTTCATGTGTAGAATGCTTCAATCATCCAATCAACCGATGACAAATATCTATGAACGCTTTTGAGTAAGAAATAATAACCTAAATATTATTTGAGTGGAAATTAATCATTTAAAAACTGTTGGAAGGAATCCAAGACTGTAAAGATCATTTTTCCTCTTGGGCCATCATTTCCAACATTGATGCCATTTTGACATACTCTTGTGTTTAAATATTTGGAAGCTCTTGTATTCCTTTCTCTTGTCATAAGGATTGAGACAAGGTGAGAATAGTGGAGTCTAAAGGCTAATTATCCTTTCCCTATGAAGTCTAAGGACTCATTGTTTCTTCTCCATCTCAGGAGACTGGTGTAATACCTCCAACAATGTGGCCAAATGTCACGCCCCAAAATTTGGTACCCGAGTTGGTCAGACCCAGTTTCGAATCTTAGGTCATGATTTAATATTAAACATTCACAACTACACTTAATCAATCTCATTACAATAACAACGTTCATCAAATACAACCTTTAACTATTACAGCCTAAACTCACTTCTAAATTCTTATTATACATTTTTATTTTCCATCGGTACAAATAAAAGATAAGTAAATTGATGATTGGATCTTCACTCCACTTTGCCCTTGACTAAACTCTGATGCCCTGAAACACTGTTATTTTGGGTATGAGCACAACCGCTCGTGGGATCTTATCCAACCAAATCTGAAAATTCTAGATTGATATTAAACAAATAAATAATAAAATTACTTTCTTGAAATTCAAAACATGAATCAAAATATTGAATATTAAATATGACATGAATGCGATGTTGGAATCATAAAGATGTACTGAATGCTATACTATCATGAATTCAATAATAAAATTAAATAATCATCACATCTTACAACACCGTACTTAGGTGTATGGTTACGTTGCATTAACGCCTACACACTGGTACCTCGTGGTGAGGAACTCATTTATACGTTAGCTGGTCAGACTACTGCTCCAGTTGTACCTCTGACGTATGTCCGCGCACACAATTGTACTCATACGCCGTACACAAGGGAGACTCCGAAGGATCCAACGGGTTCTAGGGTCTTTCACCCAAGGGACACAATTGCTCTACTTGCTAGCTTTAGGGTCTCTCACCCAAGGGACACGATTGCCCTACTTGCTGGCTTTAGGGTCTTTCACCCAAGGGACACGATTGCCCTACTTACTAATACCACAATCATTTCCTCATTTTTCTTTCTTTTTCCATAATTCCGTAATCATTAAAGATGAATGCATGTCATGAATTATTCCAAAATCAGTAGTGAAATAATTTAATTATTTAAATCCCGATACAATAATGCAAGTTCTATACAAATGTGAAGAAATTCGATGCCGTAAAAATTCAATTCCTGAAATTTACTGAAACATCAAGCTATTTTCTTTGCCCATTTTTTTCTAAAAAGAAAACCAAAATTTAGAATCAAATTAATTAATATTATTTAAACCAATTAATTTAAATCAATTACTTTAAAACAGATTTAAGGTATAAATCTTAACACCAAATTTCAGAAATAAAAGTTAGATTAAAATCTAACTCTACAAGTTAATCAGATTCAGTAAATGCTAAAATTTAGAAAAGTAGATATTACGTATAAGGAATTTGACAATATTAATTTGAAGTCATTATGTCAAATAAATAAATAAATAAATAAATTTTCTAAAATACATAAAATCAGAAAGTTCATAAATGGAGGAGAATCACCCACTTGATATTTGGACCGTCGATTTCTGGACTAAACCATACGCCCACGACCTACTTAGCGTCGCATGCTAGACCTGACCCACGCTTACGCTCTCAACGAGTTTCTCCCACTGACGCAACACATAGCATTAACTTACTGTCTACACTCGCTGGATGCATGAGAAGTTGAGTTTCAAGACACCATCTACCAAAAGAAAATAACACATAAGTGGTCTATTTAATGAATGGTTTGGATTTCAGGTTAGTCTATTTAACCATGACTGTTTCCAATCAAGGTTTTCTACTGTTCGTGTTGTTAGGCTGATATGGTATATAATATGAATCACTATTTTACAATCGAAAATATCAACAATATAAATTTTTATTTCAAATTAATAATTCTAAATATCATTTTGTTAAAATTTTAATAATTCAAATACTTAAATAAAATATTATTTTTACTATTATTTAATTTAAGAATTACAATGAAATAATTTACAATAAATTTTATTTAAATTCTAACTTTAATTAAATTAATTTTTTTTACTTAAATAAAGTTAAATATTAGTAATAAAATATTTATTATTTTTATTCACTAAATTCTCAAAGTAAAATTTTTATTTTATTTATCACATAAACTTAACAAATACACACACACACACACACACATATTGAAATAACTTGATTATTTTATAACAAATTTTAATTTCTCTTTAATAATTCATTGAGAATGTATATTTAAGTTTAATCGATAAAATATCTAAATTTTAATTTAAATAAAAATTTTGAACTACAAGGAAAATAAATAAATAAATATATATATATATATTTTTAAAGTTAAAAATCTAATATTATACTTTATTAAAATTTTAATTTAATAAAGTTTTAAATACACATTAATCACTAGAATTTGAAAATATAGAAATCTAATCAATTTAGTTTCAATTCCAAAATTTTAAAAATTTTCTTAAACTTAAGTTCATTTAAATTTAATTTAATTAACTCTTTAAATTTTAGAATTAAAATTTGAATTTTAATCTTTACAGAACAAAAATTATTATGCTAATTTCTATATTATAACATTAATAATATAATTAACTTATTATTTGATAATTTAAAATTTATTATTATTATTTTTTTTTTTATCTAACTATTTAAATCTAAATTCAGAATTTTATTATTATTTATTTTTAAATTTAAATTGAATAAAGTTAAGGAAGATATTAATTTGGACTTTAGATACTATTATTATTATATAAATTATTTGTTACAACATTATATCAGTATGATTAACCTTGTTTTATAATTGACTATCTAAATTAATAAATTTACTTTTGTTTGATACATTTAATATAATTATTATATTACTTTTATGTTAAATTGTTAATATCATCATTTACATAATTTTTTTTTAAAATAATAAATTATATTTATTACAACTTTTATATATTATCAAATAAAACTTTTCTATTTTGTTACTTATAACATAATCATATAAATAATAGTAAATACTTATATATTAATTATGTAATATAATGTTATCTTACACATGTTTACTTTAATTATGTTATATATTTTGTCATTTTTTTTTGTAACCTACAATTATATTGTATTACTACTATATTATTATGAAACATATTTATATTTTAATATACCTTAATGATCTTATAAACCTTTTTATTTTATTATATATCTTATTATATATTATATTAATACTGATTATATATTATAATTATAAAATTTATAATTTGTTATTATTATTATATATTTTTATTTTATTTTCATAATCATATTTGCTTATATATGCTTATCAATCTTACATCACTTATATTCACAATTCTGTATAATGAATTATCAATACTTTAAATAATTAATTATATATTCTGTTTGTACTGTAAAATATTGTAAGATATTATAATTTATTTGAAATTTAATTTAATAAAATTTTCTTTTCTTAACAAAACATTTAAGAATTAATAAAATAATCTTAAATAAATTATTTATTTTATTCTGTAAATTTATTTTATTTTATTTATCTATAAATTATTTCAGTATTAAATATTTAAAAAAAATAAAATAGAAATTTCTAAATGGGTAGATTCCCTACATAAAAAAATAATAATTAAATAACAATAATATTTCTACGAAAATTTGGATTAAATAAACATAATAATAACTGAAAATGATAAATTTCATGTTAAGATCACCTACCTTAAAATCTGATGATTCGGCCCCGCTTTGATCTCTCTCTCTTGATTTATAGAGCTCTCTCTCTCCTTCACTCATTTTTAAATGTGATTGATTCCTTCGATTCTTTCTCTTCTTTTTTTTTTATAAATGAATGCGTAATGGAATAGAGGAGTAAAAATTATGGGACGGTTTCATTTAGTGGGAGGTTTGACGACCATTACCGTACAAAAAGGAAGGAAAGTGGAGAAAGTGGATTAGTCGTGCGGAAGTATAACTTTTATTTTTTTATTTTATTTTTATTTTTTAAGATATGGTGGGTCCCACTAACAATAATTTAAATTTACTCCGTCCATCATCTCGGCCTGGCCAAGAGAAGTTACAAGGCAAAAACTGAGGCTAATCCGAAACTTAGGTGAGCCACACACAAGCGGACGGTGGGGTTGGTTCCCACAAAAAAATGGGTTGTCCTCGATTTTTATTTTATTTTTTAACAATAATCTAGTGGTTAAGATCAGATTAATCTCAGTGCACAGTCAATAGTTGATGTTGGCTAGATTTGGATTAGTTAATAATTAAACACGTGGTCTTAAGTATATGAGTTGAGAGAGTGCATTATAAATAAACTTATATATATTCTACCAAAATCATGTAATCATTAATGACATTAATTAATAGTTCACACTAAGCAAAACGATCACACATCAACGGTCACAATTTACGTGAGCCGACAAATGCATGTGTGCATGGGTGCGTGGATGTATGCATGGGTCTATGTGTGTATACTCCAATGAAGGTAATTGTACATACATGTATGAGTACGCACGTGTACCAAAATTCTGGGTCATTACACCAAATGCCAACAATCTGAGACCAGTAGTGTCACCTTATGTCAACTATGTTAGGCACCTGTCAGGGTTGTATGCCTTGAAAAGATAAAATAAAATTTGTCCATTAACAATGTGTATTTTAATCATTAACATTAATGAGGTCATAAATCATGATAGCCATGGGTCTCATGTGGACATATTATTATTGTCATAGCTAATATGTGGACTTACCTTAAATAAGCATGAGAACATGAGTTAAAGGAGAGGGTTTCCTCTGTTATCCTTGAAAATTTTAGTTTGAACATAATGACCACCGGCAAAGAGAGAGTTGTGCTCCATAAATCTTAGAATCCAGTTATTCCATAATCACTAGAAGATTTTAGGATGACCCTATGATTATTTATAGTCGTGAGGGGACTAATGACGAGTTAAGATGGAAAATCTCCACCACAGGCTTGACAACGAGTCCATGCCTTTACCCTCCCATACATGGGAGTGAAAGCAGACCACGGTAGACCCTATTGAATGACAAAGGATAGACTAGACTGGACCAAATTTACCAATGAATTTAGATGCTTGAATTAAAGAATCACTTCAAGTTTCTAGATCGAGAGACCCATCATGCTCGGTCGGTGTCAACTTATGCATGTACTGGCTTTGACTAATTGTAACATCTTAGAAAAATCTGTACCGAAACCGAGTTTAGCCATGGGTGGAGCCCCCGAGGGCCATACCCGACTAGCTAGTAACGGCGAGGTGTACAGTAGTACCTAAAGTTAGAGTAATTAAGGTTGGGCAACCATTTCTACAAACAACGAGTGTCTAGGATCACAAGCACGACTAGCCCCAATGCAAACTAAGACCTACGGGAAATTTCGAGGGGCCGCCCCTCTTAGGAGTGCCCTGAAACTCCGTAAGGGACCTAGACCGTGCATCAGGAGTCCGCTAGCCTCGAAACTATAAAACAATCCCCCTCTTGCTGAGCTCGATGTCCATCATGGGAGCCGAACCTGGATAGTGTCTAGAACTGCTCAACTTGAGTCGAAGGACGGGTGCATGAGAAGTACAAATATCATAGAGAATTAAGAACCTGAAACTTAAGTGAATTAAGTTATGCACTCTTTCGCGAAGTTGAGAGTTCCGGACTGTCGGTTCACTGCCAAACTTCACCTATAGGGTAAAGATAATTCCTCACACACATTCGTATAATAGCGACCATGATCAAGCATCAATGACCGTTGATCGGACGCAGGCGCCTACAGCCGATCTGCGTGTCCAATCGTGCCAAGGTTGTGTCCTAGCATAGATCCATTGGCAGAGAACCTACCTCATGGTGTAGATGAGTCCGCAAACCCTCCTGAGGGGCCCATTAGTTAAAAATGACCTCCCATAGGGCATTTATGACAAATGAAGTGGCCCTAGGGCCATTTGTGCACCATCTGTAGCTATAAATAACTCCCAAATTGCACTCCTCTCTCCCCATCCGAATTTAGCAACCCCAAATTGGGAGAAAGAAAATGGAGAAGATAGAAAGGGATGAGAAAGATTGAAGGTGTGGTTGTTAGAAGAGATTTGCCCCTCTTCCCATTGACTTGTGAGCCCAAACGCTACCATTCTTACTGTTGGAACTCCTCCAGCGACTATTTAGGGTAAAGCTATGAACTTTCCTTGTAAATGTAGATCTTCAAATGGATTTTTCCCAACCCTAACGAACCCGTGTACTTGTGTAGGTGGCTGACGATGCCTCCTTGGAAACATAACTATAGGAACGAGTCTGAGTCGGACGTACTAGCAAGGGTATAGACCATAAGTGCTTAGGTTACGGTTTATCAATGTTACTGTTTTAGTTAATAATTTATGATTGCTAATGTAGAATTTGCATGATAACTTAGGTGTATTTCAATTTATGTCCAATGAGTTACAAATTGTAGTATAGTGATACCTACGTGTTCGATGAAATGCCTAAATGAGTATGTTACTGAATTTAGTTATTAAATGTGAATCCTTTTATTTGTAAATGCTAGCTAAGTTGATTAGAATGAAAAATAGGACTACAAGAGTAGTCTGGTTAGTTGGTAAATTTCCAAATATGGGTTGACCGAATTAGGCTGGCCACCTCGGGTAAGTTCAATATTGATTCGGGTCGAACACTAACGACCGACAGTTGTTATGCCACGCGGGGTGCTTATGCACTCCATGCTGGTTGTGTCAGTGTTCGTCCACATCAACCGAAATTGCCCAAAGAATCAACTAACATTTTATATGTTCACCATGTATGATCAAAACTGCTCGAATCTGTGACACCCCATTACCATTTGTGAAGGTCTACTATTAATCATTAGCATCGCGATCCTCAAGACTCATTAGTCAAGCATAGTGGCATGGGACACTGTGTCCGTACTGTCAGCCTATGCTGGGGTGACAAGCCACTCTGTAGTGACCGCAAGCATTACTCTTACAACTTGTCTTTCGTATGTATTCAGCTGGGAGTGACAAGCCTCCCCTTAATGACCGTGAGTATTAATCTTACAACTTGTCTTTCATATGTATTCAGTTGGGAGTGAGGAACCTAGATGGATCATGGATTACAAGCATAGGACTGTTGTGGTCATCCCGCACCTCATGATCTGGATGAGATCAATGATAAAAAGGAAGGTTCCCTAGCTTCCCCAAATTGCTGGATAAATAAGCCTAATTAATCACTTGGCTAACATAACTATTCACCGCATCGCACTAGAATAAGATGTGGCAAATTAAGAGTTGAAATTGCATATTGAGGGAGTGTTGTCATTTACGAATCTGGCTGTCGGAGTCATGTGTTGAGGGAGTGTTGTCAGTCGTGAATCTGGCTATCAGAGTCGCGTGTTGAGGGAGTGTTGGATTGTAAGTGCATTCATCATTTCACAAACGTCATGATGCGCATTAATAAGAGTAATTAGGAAGTGGTTGTTTACATCGTTTTATCATTTTCTGTATTGTTAGACTTGATAACATGTGTAACTCATGTTTTATGGAACCACTGAGTTGATCACTCACTCCTACTTTGGGACGGTGTTTCAAAATACCAACCAGCTGTTGATATAGATGTAAGGACCACCAAGGCCAATGTATTGGACCAAGCGGGAATGGATGAGGAGGAGTTCTCTTACTTCCATCTTTCGGATGGGCCGATGTAAGCTGCGCACTTCTCGACAGGAAGAGTCGAGCGATCAGGCTTAGCTAGATGCCACATTTACACATTTTTTATTTATTTTGAAATTGTTTATTGGACCCAATTGGACCCAATCTCTCGATAAACATACTACATGCATTTTCATTTATTTATTTGCTTTAATTATGTTTATTCCAAAGTATGATACAGTGTTTAGTATAATCCTATACATGTTTAATTGCCTAATGTAGAAGTAACCGAGAAACCGGCTTCCACAAAGCATAAGTGATGCCCGAAATCTCAAGAGTCAAGCATTTACTCAACCCTCGAAATTTGGGACGTTACACTAATCCTTAGACTTGAGAGCATTATGGGAATTTCAAGTTTCTAATGTAATGCACTTTGGCTTACAACATAAAGCTAATTGTAATAGTTTATATGTGGGTAAGTTTATGTGCATATACTAGCATACAATTGAGGACCCCCTAATAATGGAACCACTATTACATAAGAACATTATTATGGTTAACATATGGTAAAGCAAACCATCCATAAGAGTTTTTTTATTAGGCCTAACAATCTGGTTGCTTTGAAGACGAATGACCATAGATTATTACTTTTATGCATTGTTGCATTACGTTATTTTGTATTATGTAACAGATTAGTGTAACGCCCTGAATTTCGGGGGCTAAGTAAATACTCGACTCCCGAATTTTCGAGTGCCACTTATGCATTATGGGTTCCTTTAGAAATGCATAGCTTGATTGTCTCGTGAGCAATGGGGAAGTGTAGTGGACCATGCAGCATAGATCAAGACCAATAAAAAGAGTTCATGTGCAACTAATATGGAATCTATATCCAGCAAAAAAAGATAATATAAATAAATATAAGGGACCATGTCCCGCAAAATATATCATCCAAAAATGAATAAATCCCTGCCCTGAGTCCCCTCACTAGTCCTGAGGCAGTCTACGAGGATCTGCCAAAGATCTGGAAATATGACAGCTCCTCCTCCTTGTCCACACTCGCTCCATTCAGCGTGTCAAGCTCCATAATCCCTGCATCTAAAAAGGTTCTTGTTGGTGTTTTAAAACATTGTCCCAAAGTGAGAGTGAGTGATCAACTAAATGGGTTCCATTGGCAATAAGTTACGCATATTATCAATTCCATAAACAAAGTTAGTGAAAAGCAACCAATCACAATATCATAATTACTCTTATTAATGCATATGCATGGTTCCATGATATGATGCATGCCCTCACATCCAACACTCCCTCAAGTGACACCATCTAACGTTCACAATGCCAAACACTCCCTCAATGCAACCTCGATTGCCGAGTCGTCATCCTAACTAATGCGATGTAATGGTGAGTATGTTAGCCATATTGATTAGTTACATTCGTTCATCTAGCAGTTTTGGGAAACTGGGACACCCTAACAGATCAATGCCTTATCTTGATCACGCAGCTCGAGCGGCTGTGGCGGTCTTGCTCTCGCAATCGTTGTCCCGATTGGGTTCGTCACTCCCTTTTTAAAACATACAAGGGGCAATTGTAAGGAAGAGTTCTTGCTTGTGGTCACTATGGGGAGCCTCATCACCCCAGCATAGGCCGACAGCTCGGGCATAGTGTCTCATTCCACCATGCCCGGCTTCTGAGACTTATGAGCCACAACAAGCTAGTTATCAATGGGCCCAATGGACGTCTGTTGGTTCAGGTTCAAGCTGGCATGTACATACATGGTTAACAAACATGATCGGCCAGCTGATGAGCCAATTTGTCCCCTGTAGACGAATTACGAAACGTATGGCATTAGGAGCAAGTGTCCCGCGTAGTCCAACTACTGGCGACTATCCATATTTTGACTAACTGGATCAAATTAGTCCTTGGGCGGCCCTACCAAAGGGGTTGCCCATGTGGGTTCTGAAATTACTGGCCAAACCGACAAAGGAGGCAGTGTATGAATGAATCATATTAAAGTAGCTATCGATCTACTTCTAGTTGTGAAGGATTTAGGCATACATAATAATAAATTATAGTCATTGTCATCATAATTCGTCATAGATTCTTAAATACATGGAAATTCTAAATAGCATGTAAACAAGCTCAATTACAGAGAAATTAAACATGCATAGAATGAAATTGGCAGTAGTCATGTGTATAGGGGACATGTAGCAGAAATTTTCCTATTTGTTTTAGAAATTGGGGATATGTCATGCTTTGATTTTTCATAGTAAGAAGGAAATTGGGTTAAGCAAGGATTAGGACAATTGAGAGTCCAACATTTCTTCCCTAATCGGAATTTATCCGAGACGATACTCCAAATCTGCCATTACCACACATGCAATTGACATGCACAGCAAATTCTATAACCATAATCACTAAATTCGGCCTAGGTTTGATAAACGACCACCTATAGTTAATGGTCCGCACCTAGGGGTTGCTAAGGGCTTGTGGAGTCACCCTTAGGGTGCTGGACTCATGAATTGATGCGCCGGAGCCCTGTGCCAAATGGAGCTGCATGTTAGGACACATACAAGTGGCTCAATGTGCTAAAATTTGGGAAAAGCTAGGGTGGGTACCTTTCGATCACCGGAAAACTGCTTCCATGTTGGCGGAGTCGCGATTTTCGGTGTGGGGTTGTGGTAGGAGAGGAAATTTCCTCAATTCCCAGCTTCTTAGAGATCTTTCCCTTTCTACTCTCCCTCTACTCTCTCCTTTCTCTCCCCTTTTACTAGAAAACTCGTATGGGAGTGAGGGAGAGAGTTTTCTGAGTTTATATAGTTTGAAAGTTAACCCGAATGGCCCTAGGGTGGCTAGTCTTAATGCATATAACCTTATTGGGTACATTTCTGGTCCCTCGAGCTGTCCTAGTGGCCCCTTGGCCCATTTGTTCCATGGAATAGGTGTCTCATAGTCTGATGAAGGGTTATCCCAAGTTTGGTGGCAAACGAATGAGGCAATTGATCGCAGGGGCCCAATTTGTGATCAACGGTCACTATTATTCGATCAGGGGTCTGACTTAGTGGATAAGAGCAGGGAAATATCCCTGAGCTATGACTTGAGTTTGAATGAAATCTAATAGTCAGAAAGTCATAATTTGTTGTCTTTAGTGGCATGGCCAATTATTTAAATTTTAGATTTTCAGGTTTTAGGCTTGGAGAGTCGCGCCTTGCAAGTGCCGACTTGACGGGCTAAATTGCCCGGTTTAAGGCATCGTTTGGGTCTACCGTCCGCGATGGACCTCAAGCTCAGAGAGATCCACAGTTTCCCATAGTTTCGGACTTATTGGACCTTTTAGAAGCATTGTACAGTCATTACAGTTTGCTGTAATGTATTACTGGGTGACCGACACTACGGTCCTTGCCCGACCCAAACATGCTCAGGCTCGTTTGCATTAGCAACTTAATTTATCCTAACTTATCGATGGTGGGCCCCTCATGTACATACAATGCGACTGTCTAGTGTGGTCCTATGGTAGTCCACTAGTGGACGCCCTAGGATGCCACTCTGTTGGGCCTGAGTGTTACAATTAATTTTCTCTAATTTTTATCTTTTAATCAAGAATTTTCCCCCAATGATTAGAATTAATTACCTATACCAAACAAGAACCTAAAATATATTTTATTTTCTGATATCAATAAAATACTCTTGATAAGGCATATGTAGGTGCATACCGTTTGTAGTGGAGTGGATACTCAGATAATATAAAAACTTATCATAAGTTACATATCATATCAAATGAACTCCATTATGTAATAGGAGGTACTTTTGTCTAACCATTAAAGTATCACTTCTTCTCATGGAACCAAAATCTCTTATTCTCTTCTCCTCTTGTTAACTTTTGCCTAAAATGACTAATGATTAGAGGCCTTTTGGTATCATAAGTGGTGCAAAAAAAAAAAAAAATGGCCACTCCTTATTGGAATATTCCTCCATTTATTTGTAAGGCAAAAATTAAGAAAACATTCTATGTACACACGTACATGGACCTCATGGTTCCTTACATTTTATTCTCTCCTAGAGATATTTTTTGTAGTTTACAAGCATCCCACAATACTTATCCAAACAAACTATTCGAAGAAATAGAAATGGCTTGCCCCACAAAGACGTTTGTGTTTTTCCTCCCTAGTAGAAAATTTGTTGTTCCCTTCTCAGTGGACTACTAAGGCTACTTGTTCATGTTATTCAAGCCAAGACCACTGTAATAATTAAGGCCGCTCTTGGGTCCAAGGAAACCTCAATGGTCAAGGCAACTCTTTATGTCAAGGTCCTCTAACGACAAGGCCTTCACTTTAACCAAGGCCACCTCAACAACCATAGTTTGTTCTCAAACTAGCTCACTTGTACCGACCATGACTGAAATCCTGAATAAGACCCTTTTAATGCCCAAGATTGTCTCTCAAGTCAACAAACATGACTAAGAGAAAGGGGGATGTTCTTTCTCTCTTCTGAAGTGGGAGCAATGATACGAGCGAAGCCTATGTGTACCCAAGTATCAATGAATGGTCTGAGGAAGAAGATTTAAGGTAAGAAATAAAAAATAAAGAATTTAAAGAGCCATGTTTAAAATATGATTTATTATGAATAGAAAGAAAAATGAACATGGATGTTGGATAGTGTAGACACCCCAACACAAGTTGATAAGCTGATTGAGTTTGAATGGATAGATGGACAACCGAACACCAATCTTAAACCCTAATCCTAGAAGCCTAAACCCTAGGAACCCAAAACCCTATAGCATTGAGCAAACTCAACAAGTTAGCTTACTTGATCAACTCACTGACTCAACTCACCCAACTAGCCTACCCAACCCCATAACCCAGTCAACTCACCTAGTTAAGACCAAAACCAAGACCAAACTCAAGCCCAATTAAATAAATGACTGAAACCTTAAAGCACCAACCCTCACAGCAGATCCTCCACACACTTGGAGGATGCTGCCTGCCAAAGCAGGAAGTTCAAGTGGGGACCAACGACAACCAGGTTGCCGCCGGCTAAGTGTCATTCCCCCTCTTTGAGGTAACGTCCCTTAAGCATGTGGAATACTCCTTTTTCGAACCTTAAGTGTGTGGTTAAGGTACATTTACTCCAATGCCCATCTTCTTACCTGAAATTACCCTTTTACCACCTCATTTAACCCATGAGATGATGTCATGTGGCAATCTCCAATCCTAGCCCTTCAAATACCTTTTGCCCCTAGAATCACCGGGAATTACAAGAAAACTAATTGGGATACTATAAATAACCCGCTTCCCTTCTAGACTAGGGTTAGGCTCTCTTTCTTTCTGTCTCACTACCATTCATCCAACTGTTCAGGCCTCTATCGGTTTCATCAAATCAACGCTTCAACATCGTACAACATTCATTTCCTTCTCAACCCCTTACTCTTCATATATATCAATATCATAGTGCATTTTCATTATTTTCATGCATCTGATTAGCAAATGTATGCTCTGTAGCTTGTAGATATAATCAGATATTACCCATCAGAAATGTTAGTTAGTTAGCCATCGTTTTAGCGTATACATCGCACTCCATCATTTTCACGTATATGACTAGCGAGCGTATGCTCTGAGACTTATCGATATAATCGCGGCAAGTCCACAAGAAACCTTAGCTGGTTGGCCGTCGTTTTATCATAAGCATCCATACAACATCAAGCATCTAACACATATATACTTTGCACCAAACACTCGATCGTTTCGAACGTAGGGTTTGCAGCTTGCCGATATAATCGGATCCTGCCCTTCATAAATTTAGATCGATCAATCACTATTATCATTACATCACGTTACATTTTTCACATGTGAGAACTACTCTTATTCTTCATAAATTAGTCAGATCTTGTGAAGTAAAGACCATACATCCGTATGGGTATAATGGGTACTTAACGCGTTCCTTCTCTATAACCGCGGTCCCTCAGAATCTTTGAAATGTAAACTCATGAGTCATGTTTGAGCTAGCTAAGGATCTCCGGGTCCTCAATCTTCAGTGTTTTTACGAGCTTTAACCGACTGTAGAATGATAATAATTGGTTAGTGGCAACTCTGGTCAAATATTACACCCTTCATAAAAGCCCTCAAGCGAGGCAACCAATGGAAAGAAGAGAGTAGATCTCTAGTACCAAGGGAAATTCATTCTCCAGCATCCATAGAATGGCTACTCTGCTGAGGAAGAACTAGTTACGCTAGATGCAACCCGACTTGAAAAAAAAAAAAGATCTTACAGATTCCTGAAGAATATCTATTCTCGCACATCTACATATGCATCCGCATTTGCATTAACATTCATAATAAAAGGAACAAAAAATTATGCCTTCGCGAGTCAGGCTTTCTCGAAGAAGTCTTCCTCATAGCAGTATAATCCGCATCATATTTCAAGCAGTAATAGATCATGATGAGGAAGACGTTCAACCCTTCCATGTTCTCGATCTCGTAGAAGCTCAACCTGCACAACCACAACAGGCAAAAGCCGTGAGAATGACATGCATCCAAGAATTGGCACAATGCATGAAAGCAATGCAAGACATTCCAGCAATTCATGCAAGTGCAAGTTACCGCAACTAGTATCACTTAGAGATCAATGGCTATGAGATATATTATGTCGTTGATATTGCTAGAGTTCCTTGTTTATCTTATTGATATTTCTAGTTATTACTAGTCCCATTTTTTTGTTGTCCATCACAATTGTCCATTTATTTACTGAATTGGGGTATTGATATTGCTAGCCTAATTAACTGGTGAAATGTTTGTCATGATATTGTTAAGCTCACTTGCTGAACCCACTTAGAGCATTTATTTATTATTGCTAATTGTTTATCACCTAACAAGCATTTATGTCCCACATGCTTGTTTGTTATGCAGTCATCATTAGTTTCCTTCTCATATGGTATTTTTCATTTTTTTTCTTGCTACCTCAGGTAATACACTTGCCTCCTCCTCAGGGTATCAACCTAAGTAATTAACTTAGGGGTCATTAATGTAACGCCCCGTGTTTTCAAGACTCGAGTATATGACCCGTTTCCTAAAAAACCCGAGTGTTAACCTTGAAAATTCAGTGTAAATTAAATTTGAACCGCTTATCATTAATTAGAGTCAACAACAACGAAGCTAGAGTAAACCATGCATTGAAATGAAAATGTCCAACTATAATAAACATTCAAACGTAGCGCCCATACAGGACTTATACAATCACAAATAACCAAGTTCATTAAACAAAGCAGGAATCTATCAACTAGTGGTGGAGCTCAATATGGGCCGCGGGGACCCCGTCTAGCTCCTCAGCTACCCGATCTGCTGTAGCAACCCGGTGAACAACATCGGCTCGCTCTACCCTGCATCAACTGTTACGGTTTGATAGCGTCAATGGCTATCGCAGTAAGGAGCACCCTCTAAGATTGCACACTTATCATTCATAATCTCATATAGATCGCAAGTCATGCACTTTCGATACACTAATCAGGGCATTTCATATTCATACTCATATTAAGTAAATCAAGCTAATCAACAGAATTCCATCATAAGCAAAATATAATAACATTTACAAAATAAGGGAACATGTTCAGATAACCAAGCAATCAAACATACGATTTTCTATTGCACCAGAAATCACATTGTACGTGAACTTCGCGAGATTTCTAGAAAATCGATAAGCGAACTTCAGCTCCACTCGGAAATCATGGACAGTGGAATTCGCAAAGCGAATAGAAAATCACCCTTTAAACCCCCACTTCACCCGGGAATCATATCGTACGTGAACTCCGCAAGATGGCTAGAAAATCGCTAAGCAAACTTCAGCTCCACCCATAAATCATGGTACGACTGAACACTGCAAGATGAAGAGAAAATCGACATGCAAACTCTAGACCACTCAGAAATCATATCGTATGTAAACACCGCAAGATGGATAGAAAATTGCTAAGTGAACTTCAGTTCCACCCGGAAATCATGGTACGACTGAACACCGCAAGATGGCTAGGAAGCATAGGATATACATACATACACAATAAGCCACGTAAGGCAAATATGCAGTCCAAGCCATATAAGGCATATGTGTGTTCCAAGTCGCATAAGTCAAATATGGACCGTAAGATAGTAGGTCCACGACAAGTTCCATTCGACACATCCAATGATCATGAATGATAATCATACAATTAATTAACATGTGTACAACTAAAGATAGCATATTATCATCAATCATTTATGCTAACCCAAAATTAAAGAGACGTATTCATTATCTACATTGGAATCAATGCGCAACATATTAACATATTCACATGTTAACATAAGATGTTAAGTATCTCAGTTAAGTAACTAAATAGAAAGGATTAAGTCATCGTCTATGATTCGATAAATGAATTTAAGTGGGAAGATCAAGGGGTGAGTCCTCACCTCGATCAAGAAATCTAGTTGCCTGGCCCGCTAGGTAGCATGACTAAAGTCTTATAGAGTCAAATCTACTCGATGATATGTGACCACGACCCAAACAAAACATCAAGAGAAATAATTAGTGCTTGGCTTCTAGGGTTAATACACTCAGTGAAATCTCACTGAGTCAACTCGGTAATAACGAAGGAAATGGGTTTTATTTACCTTGACTCGGTAGTTTAACTTGGCGATTCGACACGAACTCAACTAGAACCAACTAAGTCAACTCGATCGAGACTCGAAATGCAAGGAACAACTCTCCTTGTTTCCCCTTCTTTTTTTCTTTCTTTTCTTCTTCCTTTCACTCCCTCTCTCTCATTCCCACTGAAATGTCCAGCTAGACCTGGACGGCCCCAAGCACAACTTGACTCACTGGACTCGGTCTCAGCTGAGTCAACTCAGCTGCAATCACCACCAGCCCCCCTCTCTCTTCTCGTTCCTCTTCCTCTCTCCCTTCTTCTCTTTTCTTCCCTTTTGTTTTCTTCCCTTCCTTTTCCTTCTTCTTCTCCCTTTCCCTTAGGCTGAGACGTCCACAAAACTTCCAACTCGAACCAGGTTCGAGCTCAACTTGACTCGGCAGCGAGTCAAGGCTGCCACTCTCTCTCTCTATCTGCCCTTTCTTCTCCTTTTTCTTACCTCTTCTTATTGTTGGGACGTCAAGCAACGCCTGAAATCAGGTCCAAAATACGAGCTACTAATCATAGGATTAGTCGCGGTTTTGCGATTCTAGCCGAAACAAGGGCTCAGTCTGATGCTGATTCGGTCTTGAATAAGGTTGCATTGATGCAATCCCTAGTTACGGATGCAATCGTAACATTAAAACCTACCAAACGGTCGTCTTAGATCGGTAATTGGCCCACATTACAAGTGGGTGGGTTTTCCACACGAACGGAGAAGGTGACCCGAGTTCTCATGGCAGAATGTGATCGGAAGGTTCATCTTTCGATCTCTTCCTTCTGGACGGACCGGATTAGACCCTAGGTACTTTTGGGGCCCACAAAATGGACGGCTATTATCACATTCCAATGGTCTAGCTTCAATAGCGACGGCGGGTGTAACTTGGGCTGGCTATGAAGCAAGCCCTAGTACGAAGGGCTTAGATGAGTTCTCAATGAACGGCAGAGATCCCAGGGGAGACTTTCACGCGGATCGCCAACGTGGAAAGCAGAGAGGACGGATTTCTTTCCGTTTTTGGAATGTGGTTGTGCACAGCTCTCTTTCACCTGTGTTTGTGGACGTATTCACGTGATCCAACGGGCGTTATACATGGTTCTGGTAGGTTTCTATTCCCCTACAATATGGATGGTTTGGATCATTCATTTTTGTGGTGCTGGTGGGCCAAAATTTGCCGAGAACGGACTCTGTCCGTCCGTCTGTTTCGGCGGGAGAGAATTAAAAAAGGAGGGAGATTTTTGGTTGCATCGGTCAAACCCAATTTGACTGGAATCATTGGTCCAGTGCACGGCGGCTGTGCATGATACGTGCACACACACCACGTAAAAGTGGGGTCTACAATGGTTGGTATTTGGAATCTGGCCCGTTCGTCAGATTCCATGGGTCCATGTATGACCCCTGACCAAAGATCAGGAAGATCAAACGCTCAGGTGGGCCACACTTTAAAATTCCAAACTTTAATCAAGGGTTTTCACTGATCTGATAGCCCAACCCCACGATCAGAACCGTTCATCCAGCTGGTGAGTCGATCAGGTCCAATTCCCATCTATACTGGTATCATTTTACACGCATGAGCCACACAAATGTTTGTCCTTTTGGATCTTGTTACTAATTTATGCTGATTGGATGGTCAGATTGTCTCTAGATCTGATACCCAAGTCCCACATAGATTCCTAGTTAATTCTGTAGGGAACTTAATAGTGTTTTAGGGGTTGATTAGTTAGTTTGTACGTTTTTAGTGTGATTCATCCTCTAGGCTATTAAGGTTGCAACGAATGGTGGATGGGGCGACTTGAGATATTCGATTTGTGGCACCTGGTGTAGTTTTAGAATGGCGCAATGACTCATCTTTAGAATTCAACAAATTGGTGAGTTAATCTATAGATGCAGATCACCCTAATGGTTGGATTCACATTGAATGGAGGCGGATCTTTAAACGAATTGACTTCATGACTATATTAAGCTAAGTTGTCATAGTAACACCCGAGTACAAAAAAGTTTGGTCATCCCTACTTGATTTCTTGAAAATCCTTGTTCCGTCCTTATCATTTGTTTCTTTCATCAAATGTGAAGCACGCTAATGGGCCAAACATACTACAACAAACTTTTTTCCATGTCTTAATAAAAGAAGTTTATCTCCATTTGATTTGGTTTGGAATCTAATTCTAATACCTAATCTTCATAATTTTAAATATTTTATTATATTTATTTATAATCATTTAAGAATGATATTGGTATTTATGATAAAAGATCTCTATAAAGTACTCAAAATGTTTAAAATACTTCATTCTGAGATTCATATGCAATTTAATAAAGAAAACAAATATCTTAGGTCAAATAATACACTTAAATTTCTCTCTAGTTCTTTTTAAGATCTTTTAAGTTCCACTAGCATTACACATTAGACATCTTGAGCCCATACTCCTCAATATAATGAAGTTGCTAGAAAAATATAAACACATGTCGAAAGTTAAAAGTTCTCTTCTTATTTATATAAATGTTTCCAAACACTCTTGATATTTTTTTCATACTTATAGCAAGTCATCTCATTAAGTAAATACCCTTCATTCTTCATGGTAAAACTTTCCTTTTTATGTTATTTTTATAAGCTTCTCCATTTCCTCCTCTCCCTTAAGTATTTGGTTACCCTATATTTATTCATACACTATATCTTAGTTTTAATAAACTTAATGTTTGTGCTATCAAATGTATTTTTATTGGATACTCTCACACTTAAAAAGGATGTAAGTGCTTTGGTCTATCAGAAAAATGACGCAGGGGTGAATGTGATGAGGTCGAGCATTGTCTTCCTCAAGAGGATATCTGTTCCGATCGAATCCACAGAACTTATCTGGACTCCTCACAGAGGCTTCTCGAATCCACGAGAAAGAAAGCAAGCAAAATAGAAAATAAATTCTATAAAATTTGAAATTGATTAATGAATAAAATAAATGAGTTCACAACCCTTTAAACAGGGATACCAAGCAATAGGAGAGAAATCAGAAGCAAACTACAACTAAAAACTCCTAGAATTAGCAACTTACTATAAATAGTAAATTTACTATTTAGAGACGGTCGTGATGTCTACTAGTGCACAAGGTTTTCGGCCAAAAATAGTAAGTGTCCTATTTGGCTTCACCAAGCTGTTCTCATAATTATTCCAAGCTCTTTTCACGTTGGGCGCAACTCCTAAAGCCCAACGAATGAAGAGTTATAATCAAACTAAAACTTACTATTTATAGTAAAAATGGAATTAAAATAGGGAAACGACAGTCGATCCAAGGGTATCTCGTAAATCCGGCTTGCCAACCTGACGTAGCAGGGTTGGGAGGCTAAAGTAGCTCGTTCTACCCCAAAATCATATATTTTACGCCCAATAACTCATTTCGGATTGTGAGATACGCCTGATCTAAGGTCCAACGGTTCGGATCACTTTTGTCATCGATCGGGCCTTTTTTTATCCATCTTAGCCATGAAACTGTCCGTGACCCGCTCTACATCAGTCCCCTCCACTTCAAAAGAACTCGTCCTCCTCTAGTTCATGATACTTGGTCAGGTCCACGACGTTGAAAGTCTGTGAGATCGCCAACATCCGATCGAAATTAAATCTCTCTTTGCACAGATGGACCATAATGCGGTCGCCCACCTCGAACACTTTGTGGCGAATGCTTGTCCACTTGTTACTTGTATTTCTCATTCGAGGCATGTAGCTTGATCTGCACTTCCCCATGGATGCCCATGATCCTGTCTGCCATATGTTCTGCTGCAATGCTCGTGCCTGGGAGCTTGCGTAGAGGGACCAAGTCAAGTGTGTGGCAAGGCACTCGTCCATAGATAATCTAGAATGGAGATTTTCCTGTCGAGCGGTTCACCATGTTGTTGAATGCAAACTTTGCTTGAGATAAGGTCAAATCTCACTGCTTCAATTTTTCTCTTGAAATACAGTGAAGTAGGTTTCCTAAAGAGCGATTCACAACATCGGTCTGCCCATCAATTTGTGGGTGATAGGTGCTTATGAATTAAAGTCATGTATCGAATCGAGTCTACAAAGTCTACCAAAAGTAGCTAATGAACTTCATGTTACGATCAGAAGTAATGGTCTTGGGGACCTCGTGTAGCCATACGACCTACCTGAAGAATAAATTCACCACGTGTGTTGCATCGAGGGTTTTTTGCATGGAATAAAGTGTGTCATCTTAGAGAAACGATCTACCACCACGAACATTGAATCCATGCTGCGTTGCGTTCGTATGATTCTAAGCACGAAGTTCATAAATAAATTCTTCCAAGGACCGTCAAGCACAGGTAACGGGGTGTAGAGGTCCATATTCTGAGATTACTCTTTGGAGGTCTGACAAACATGACAACGTTGTGCGGCTTTTCCCATATCACGTACCAATTGCAGCCAAGAATACCACTCTTCTATAAGAGCTCGCGTCTTATCTCGCCCAAGGTGTCCACCGAGGCCACCTCCATGTAGCTCCTGAATAATTTTCTCTCTCAGTGAACTTTGGGGGATGCACAATCGATTTCCTTTGAAGAGGAAACCGTCCTGTATATGAAGGTCACTGAGGTGACCTTCTTGGCACTTCACCCAAGAATCTTTCTTTGAAGTTCTCATCCTCGGCATACAACTCCTTGAGATAATCAAAGTTGACCATCTCGTTGCTCATCATAACAAGTAGTAATACACGATGGCTAAGTGCATCAACCACCTTATTCTGCTGCCCTGACTTGTGCTTCAGAATGAACGTGAATTCCCGTAAAAATGTAACCCACCTAGCATACACACGATTCACGTTAATCTAACTATTAATAAACTTTAATGCTTGATGGTCAGTATATAGAATAAACTCTCTTTGAATCAGATAATGTCGTCAATGTCGTAGTGCCTGAACAACTGCGTACAACTCAAGCTCATACGTCGACCACTTCTTTTTGGTCTTCATTAAGCTTCTCACTGTAAAAAGCCACCGGCCTACCTTCCTGTGATAATACTTTTCCAATTCTGACATATGAAGCATCACACTCAACCTCAAATAGCTTGTCAAAATTAGAAAGTACCAAGACTGGTGTAGTGGACAAGCGATGCTTGATCTCATGAAAGCTCTTGTTAAATTCATTAGTCCACTGAAATGATCCTTTTTTTCTTACAATCTGTAATATGTGCGACTATTGTGCTAAAATTTTACACGAATTGACGATAGAAGGTCGTCAACCCGTGAAAACTCCTCACCTCAAAAATGTTTATTGGGATCGGCCATTCTCTAATGGATCACACCTCTTCATCGTCCACACGGATGCCCGCGGACATTATAACAAATCCTAAGAACAACAGGTTATCCATTAAAAAACTACACTTTTTCAAGTTTAGGTACAACTTGTCAATTTGTAAGACCTGTAACAACTGCCTGAGATGTTTAATGTGCTCCGTCTCATCCTGGCTATATATCAGTATGTCATAAAAATATACTATCACAAATTGGCTAATGAACAGTTTTAGAACTTGAATCATCAAACACATAAAAGTACTTGGTGCGTTCGATAGGCCGAAGGACATGACCAGCCACTCATACAACCCTTAGTCTTGAATGTCGTTTTCCACTCATTACCGAGTCGAATACGAATTTGATGGTACCCACTCCTTAGGTCTAGTTTAGAGAACACCTTGGACTCTTTTAACATATCAAGCATGTCGTCCAACCATGGTATTGGGAATCGATATTTAATAGTAATTTTGTTATCGACACACATGTGCTAACTTTCATCATTTTTTTTTGCGTTAATAATGTTAGTACAACACATGGGCTCATGCTCTCTCTCAAGAGGCTCTTACGGATCAATTCCTCCTCTTGCTCCTTAAGACTTAGAGGAATGTTTGAGGGTTTCGATTCCTCGCCCTTCACTACTATGGTGTATACCTCGTCAATTTCCTTAGATTCCTACATGAAATTACGAATGGTCAAAAGGGAACTCCCCTCCACTTTAGAGGCTTTAGGGTGGTTCTCTGGTGTCATAAGAGTAAGGATTATTTTTTTACTATCCTTGACAAATATGTAGACATTGTCTTGTCCTCGATGGGTTGTATCATGGTCCGATTGTCAGGGTCGACCGAGTAACGTATGGCACGCTTCCATGTCAACCACGTCACAAAGTATTTGATCCCTATAATTTTTACCAATTAAAAATGAGATAGTGCATTGTTCAGTTACATTGGTCTCATTCACCTTTTTTATCCAGCCAATTGAGTACGAGGAAAGGTGTTTTGTCATTGGTAGCTGCAACTTGTCCACCATCAGTCTTGAATGATGTTCTCGCTACTACCACTGTCTATGATCACATTACAGACCTTTCCTTTGATAGTACACCGCGTATAAAATATATTATGTTGCTGTGGATGTAATTCCTTCCGTGGGGTATACAGTAATCGCCTCACAACTAGAGATTCGCCACGATCTTCTCCCGTCAATTCATCGTCATCTTCTATTTCCTCAATGGCTTGTTCATGTTCATCAAAACCAGGGTCTTCTTATGTGGCCTCACATTCAGCGCCCCCTTCGTTTATGGTCAAGTGTGCTGTGGGACGTTGATGACAGATGTTTGATAAGTAGCCCGGTCGACCACAGCAATAACAATCGTTCGACCTTGGTTGAATGTAAGGATGTGGAATTCTACTTAGGCCCGCTGTTGTGGGTGTTACACGTTGAGGCCTAGATGAGCCGCTCCCCGTATCATGGTTTACAGTTACAGGAGGTTGAGGATGTTCACCTACAGGTTCTTTTCCTCGTGTCAGTACTGGATCCTACGCAGGACCCATTATGGGGGGTCAAGTTGAAGGGTAAGGCCGATTCGAAACTCTTGCAAGCTGCATTTCTGTTTTACCTGCCAACTAAACCGCTTCACCCATAGTCTTGACTAGGTGCATCTGAATTCGATCTTGAATTATCGATCGTAACCCTCATATAAATCTTGCCATCTTCTGTGACTCAGATTCTGATAGATCGTTTCGTGTTACCAACCGCTGAAATTCTTCAGTGTAATATGTGACGGTTCGATTGCCTCATTGGCAATTCTGGTATTGCTGGAATAATATCTGCTCATAATCACTAGAGAGAAATCATGATCGAAAAAGACGTCCCATCCATGGCCGTAATGAGATGGGCGCCTTGTTCCGGCAGGCTCGTGAGAGTTGTAATTGCTCCCACCATGCAAAAGCACCAGATTTTAATTTAAACGCAACCAATTTTACCTTTTTATGATCTGACACGTTCATATAATCAAAATACCTCTCTACTTCGACTAACCAATCGAGGAAATCTTTTATTCGTAATAAACCATTAAAACTAGGAAGTTCAACCTTACCTCGATAATCTCTTTTAGCACATTTAGATGATTGCCTCTATGGATTCGTCGTCGGGCAAAACTTTTATTAAGGTACTTGTCACTAGAACTTGAATAATTTAGTGTAGCCCTACGGTTTGCCACTGGTAGTGTTATACGAAAATCAGGGTTGTGTCGTACAGCAACCACGGGCGGTGAAGCAACCATAGGTGGTGGAGCACCGCCTAGGGCTCGGTGCAAAAGTAACGCATCCGTAGGACGGTCGAGAGTTGCCTGCAGTCCTTGCATGGTCAACTGACTCTCCCGGTGGAAAGCTTCCATTCTTTTCATAAGATCACGAATCCCTGGATCACCGTCCATAGGATTTTGGCTCATACCTTCGTTGTTTGTCATTAGCCCGAGGGGAATCCTCGCTCTGATACCAATTGACACAGGGATGAATGTGATGAGGTCGAGCACCGTCTTCCTCAAGAGGATAACTGTTTTGAATTTACAAAACTTCTTTGGACTCCTCACAGAGGCTTCTCGAATCCACAAGAAAGAAAGCAAGCAAAATAGAAAATAAATTATATAAAATTCAAAATTGATTAATGAATGAAATAAACGAGTTCACAACCCTTTAAATAGGGATACCAAGCAATGGGAGAGAAATCAAAAGCAAACTACAACTAAAACTCCTAGAATTCGCAACTTACTATAAATAGTAAACATACTATTTATAGACAGTCGTGATGTCTAATAGTGCACAAGGTTTTTAGCCAAAAATAGTAAGTGTCCTATTTGGCTTCACCAAGCTGTTCTCCTAATTATTTTAAGCTCTTTTCACGTTGGGCGCAACTCCTAAAGCCCAACGGATGAAGAGTTATGATCAAACTAAAACTTACTATTCATAATAAAAATGGAATTAAAATAGGGAAATAAGTCGATCCAGGGGTATTTCGCAGATCCATTTTCAATTATATTTCATACCATCACTTACTTCCATCTACACATACCTTTGCCATGTCCCTATCTAAAGTGGTCATTCACACATCACATCATGATGCATTAACTCAACCTAGTTAGCGATGAGCAATGAAAGACGAAATGGCCACTACATATAGGACTAACACTTAGACATTGATCTCTCCACCTCCAAAAAAGAAGACAATTTATAACACCTCGGCTTTTCAGAACCCGAGTACACGACTCGTATTTCTAAAATCCAGGTGTTAACTGAATAAACAATGATGCTTAATAGGAAATCAGAGTGCTAGTATGAAGCAACTATAGCATAGATATGAGCAAAATGTGAACAATATCCTGGCCCACTCAGCTGGGGGCCAACATACAAAAATTCTCAAATGTAGAAAATAATAATCTCAAACGTTTAACATAAATGAAAACTACTGATTTAAGTCGTAATATGCAGCTGCCTCCTGATACGACTCTCCATCATAGAGTTCTTCCTCGACCGCAACCGCCTCTTAATCTGCAACACGTCCATCAACCTCTACATCCTTTGTACGATTGAACATCGATGAATGAGTGTCCAGCTCAGTGCACCACCGCCATAGACAAGAAGTAGTATAAAACATTATTAGTCCAATTACACTCAGCCATTTTAATTAAGCTTACGGTCACTACGGGGGGCTCATGGCCCAGCGTAGGCCGACAGCTTTCCCATGACCACCATCCCCGGCCCATGAGGCTACCGCCTTAGGGTGTGTGTAGAACCCACAAACATGTGGTCAATCAATTCAATGTGAAGGGATCACCACCAATGCTGACTAGGAATGACATGTCAAATTTTCTAAGTACGGTAATTAAAACATGACAGTATGAATGATTCAAAGATGAGTAAACAACGATATTTAAAAAGATGTAAGATTCATCCCAAGTCAGTTAGGTGAAACCACACATGGATGGTAAACCCCCTAATCAAATGCCAATAACCAAAACCTCCATGTCAGGGGCCTACTCGTGTTGCCACCAGTCTAGTTACACCCTAAGCACGGACTCTCCTTTGAGAGATTTTCCCATGGAGAGATTTCAATAATGTGTGTATCGTAAACATTAATATGAAAACGAATCATGAATATGGAATTAATTAGCATTGCATGTATATCCTACGAGTCACACAATCATGAGTTCATAATCCGAATGCATGTAATCAATGGACAAACACATTCCGTACAAAATGGAAAATCAGTTGAGTCACTTGGACGAGTGTAGTACACGTGTACAAACGAGCTAACAGAGTATAAATGCGAACCTAAAGCATGCTTTTAAACCCAATCATCAAATACACTAACAATCTCATCAGTTAGGTCAATTATTTGTAAAACATGGGAATCTTTAACTAAGCAAATATACCGACCAACACAATTCATTTCTAGGCTATTTAATCACTCGTCGAGGCAATGTCTGCACAACTACGTTAAAGGCAATTCATCATAAATCTAAATAGTCATTCTACACTTTTAGATTATCATAAAGATTACTCTTAGTCCAAGTGAGGATGGAAAGCCGAAGGGGAAGAAAAATCATCACCTTGAAAGTTGTGGCACGCCCTAGATGCGAACTCCTGCAAGTAGTTAGTGGCTTCACGTCACTGGGATAATTTCCTAAGGGAATTTGCCTTTATCAGATAATAAGTCTAAGGTTTTAAAACGCCAAGATCAGTTGAATCACTCAATCACAATGGTACGGCTCTCATCAAGGGGCGCCCAGGCCCAACCGTAATTTGCCCAATGAGTGGGCGCAATCTGGGCCTGATCTGACCCATCTAAGCGGCCATAAAGGTGGCCTACCTGACTGTTGGTGCGGGTGTGGCCCACCTATTTCAAACAAGGTGAGGCCCATTTGAGGACCCTAATTACGGTCCTGATCAGAGGCCGATCACGGCCCTTCTTCCCTATTGGAACTGGGCCTGATCTCAGCCCAGGCGCACCTAGCCACTTACGGCCCAGCAGAAAGGCTGGAGTATGGGCTCGAACCAGGGTCTCTGTCTGACCTGATTTTGGTTCAGATCATAGCCCACTTGCTGGCCATTTTTGGCTTGATATAGAGCTCATTTAGGAGCCTGCTCTCGGCCATAATCCTGGCCCAGAATTCGGCCATCATTTGGCCTGATCCTGGCCCGAAATAGAGCCCCGACTTTGGCCTTGTTCTAGTCCAAAATGTAGCCATGGCCTGGCCTGGTCTCGGTCTAAAACCTGGGTTCGTTTCTGGCCTTGTTTTGGGCTGAACTACGGCCATTGTTTGGGCCTGCTATCTGTCTGAAACACGGCCGTTGCTCGGCCTGATTCCAGCTCAGAACAGATCTTCTATCTTGACCGAACCACAGCCATTGCTAGGCTTGGTTCCAGTCCAAACACCCTCCCATAAACAGGACTGATTTCAGTCTGAAGTACAGCCACCATCTGGCATGGCTTCAGTCTGAAAAATACCTTAATTACTCAGCCTGAAACACAGCCATCGATTGGCTTGGCCCCGAACTTGACTCAATGGCCCATTAGAGCTTGGCACGGCCTGTCTTCATGGCTTGAAGGAGGCCGGCTTAGGCTCTCACGTCGGCGTCAATGGTTAAAGAAGAAACACTAGAGAGATGGGCCATTACCTGTCTAGCTCTCAAGCCATCCCATGCACATAGCTCTCTCTTTCTCTCCTCTCTCCTTCTCTCTCTCTCTCCTTTTCCCTTGCTGGTGCGAATCCCGAGGCCATAGTGCCCCTTTTTATAGCAAAGGGAGAGAAGGCTTCAACAGTTGGGAAGGAACGGTCCACTTTGCAATGGTTGAGATCAAAAGGTGGCCTTGCATGGGGCCCATCCGCACGCTAGGATGGATAGCTGACCCCCAGGCCCACCAGAAAAGTAGCTTTTCTGATCTGGTGGGCTCATCTCGTGTTTGGGTTTGGATGTTTTAACAGAGAAGATGAAGTGGCCTTTAATGGCAAACCATCCCCCAAGGTATTTCAGTATGATCTGGTCTATTTAATCGGACCAGATGGGGCCTCTAATTGGTGTGGGGCCCACTTTTCAGCTCGCAAACGTGCGTTTCACTTTATCTCATGAGATAATCCAGTTTTCGCCGTTTTCTCGTGAGAGGAGACGTTTCTCTTCTCCATCTCGTACCGTCCCAAGGCGAGGGCTAGGATGGCTCCACGTGGCCCAGGGGATGGCTAGAACCATGCCAGCGTCCCTTCCTCGAAAGGGAAAGTCTGCTTTTGTCTTTCCTTGCCACAGACGGTTGCCCGGTCATTTTTGGCAGTGAGAGAGAGCTCTCTCGCAAGGGAGAGTGGATGGTTGCGATCTCCTAGCCAAACCGACGTTGGCTTGCTCGTCAGGCCCCCTGATGGCCCATCATCCAAAGATCCTAGTCGCACATGAACCATTGAATGGCTCTACCCCAACATCGTCGTTCCTTTGCATGAGCTCGAAAGCCTATGGGGTTATGATTAGACGAGCGCCATGGATACGATGAACGATTTAGATCATTCGGATAGTGCCCAGGGTGGGCCACTTTGGAGGCCGTCGTTCGTCCATTTTCAAACAGGGTGTTGGCGGGAGAAAATTCCACCTTTTGGTTTTAGGTCGGTCAAAGATGGTTTGACCAACTTGGTTCGTCCAGTGCACATCATGCACTAGTGCTAGGGTACACGTGCAACATATGTGGGGTCTACTTTGATGTTTGTGGAAAATCTACACCGTTCATTTATCTTGAGGTCCAGATATAAGGATCTTGGCCTAGTTTTGGGCGGGGACGAGGCCCAGGTGGGCTATACCATGCTCCTTAGGCCCACTTACGGCCAGTGTGGTCAGTCCAGTGGCCGGATCGACTTGGCCTTGGATTTCAACAGCCAAAAGTGGGGCTCGGGCGTAGTGTTGATTTGGTTTGTTGCCTGCTAATCCTTGAAGATCAGTTATTAGAGCGTTGGTTCATTATCTTATCATTAGTCAATTTAAGAACTACTTAAACTCAAGGGGATTCTTCAGAGTTACCTTCTTGATTGTGTGGAGTCCTTTCTCAGCTCCTATGATCCCTGATAGATGGCTTTAATTGTAATTGAAAATTCCATCCAGTACATGTCAAGTTCAAGTCGTCTAGATAGCCGACGTAGGTTTTAAAGGGGTAACACCTGTGTACCAAAGGTAGGGGGGTTATACAATTATTTGTCTTTAGGTTTGCACAATCAAATACCAACCTGGTAGATCCATTGAATGCTTGAAGGCATAACTTGTTTGTAAAGGCTACATTCAAACTGTAAAGCTAGATTACGAAGATACTTCATCTATTGCTAAACTTGAACTATGTGTATGACCTGCTCTGTATTGTAATAAATAATTCCTAACCTATTTATCAATTGAACATCAAGAACACTTTACTGAATAGTAATCTTACTGAGGATGTGTACATGGAATAATTCCCCGAAATTGTTGCTCAGGAGGAGAACGAAAACGTTTACATTTAAAATTTAAAAAAAAAAAATAAAAAAAATAAAAAAAAACTAGGATTTCGGATATAGGCCTCACACAACAATTATATCCTATGCTACCAGAAAAGCTTCATAAGCATGATATACGTTTTATTCATGTCGTCCATCCATTTTTCTAACCAGTTTTAGTGCATGAGCACATAAATGAGACAAATCCAAATCTTAAATGAACCACACCACAAGAAATATGGTGATTGAACGCCCGTCATAGACCCAAATAAAGGGAAAGCACATATATCATTTTGATCCAAAACTTTCGTAGCCCCCAGGAAGTTTTTAATGGTGGGTGTTCAATCACCACTATTTCTTATGGTGTAATTCACTCGAGATTTGGATCTGCAAAGCGAGTAGACCCTATCTTACTCTCTTCTTCTTTTATTTATTATTACTTTTTTTTTTTAATATTTGAGATTTCAATCTCTATTTGATCTATTTTAATTTTCTATCTGGATGTCAAAACTTTTATGGGTATGCTATGGAATTGTATGATTTTTTAATCAAATAATATGCACAATTCAATTTTTAGCACATGATTTGTTTAAGTGTTGCTAATTGTTTGGTGAACCAAGCCATTAGTCGGTTAGTGTGGGTCCATGATGGGTTATTCCCATATAAATTTCTAGTTTAGAACATCCTTGTCATAAAAAGTTTGTAATTTTGTTCAATGTGTACCATTAGTGTACTATTAGTAGGCCACCATCGATTGTTGGTTTAGCATTGTGCCATTTGGAAGTTCTTATTTAGGCCTAGTCTATCCAACAGTGCGGATCCAGTAAAGTACTAGCCTGAATCACCCAACCATTCTCCCACTTTCAGAGAGTTAATGTCTCAAGAGATTATACATATCATCTCATTGTTGAATTAAATAATTCTTGATTAATAAATATGAATCTTAATTCAGAAGTGAAAGAAGAAGCCCCTTCAGGTGCTGGGTTGGAGGATTTCTTCTCTGCCACTGCCCACGTCGGAGCCCACAAACACGCCCCACCGTAGGGAACAGCCAGGCAGCAAGAGAAAGGTAATCCTCTAGCCCCCTTTTATAATTTGAGCCTTATGGGCTATTGCATGTGCCCTTGCGAGCTAACCTATTCGACGCAGGGCATCAATGCGTCTATACATGGACTGAAATCCTAGAAGCGGCGCTACAAAATCGATAGACTACTCCTAGGTGCGGACTATTACCTTTAAGTTACCAATTATCGATCTTATGTCACAAATAATGATTGTGTAGGGAATTTGTGTGTGATGCACCTGCATGTCCGCTTGATTTTTCATATTAAATGGAATAACTTAAATTTCTGATAAGCATATTTGCCTGATCCTAAAATAGAAATATTTGTAGCATGCTACTCAATTTTAGCATGTTGGTCAATTGGGTTGGCCAACAAATCAGAAAAACTCGCAAGGGCAGCCCTATTGGATCGGCTGCCCTAGGCTAATCTGACCAATGCATGCCGAACACGGATAACCAATAGTAATTAGACTACATGAGATGTTTCCACCTGTGCCGGTTGCGTCATAGTTTGCCTGAGTCAGCCGAATTAATCCACTAGCCGACCAACCATGTGTGTTTACCGTATTTGATCATGTCTGCCTGAATCTAGAGCACCCTATGCCCCTGAAATGCCCTATAACATCTCGAAAAAATACGTATAAAGACCCAAGTATCACTTCGGGCAAAAATCGCTAAGGATCAAATTATGTAGAAATTAGACGAAAATTAACTAAGTACTAAACTAAATTAATTAGTAGATTAGCTTGAACCGCTTTCTATATGAACTGCAAGACCCAAACCCAGTAGAATCACTAACTCTACATTACTTAGAAACTTAGGAGAAATCTCAAAACCCAGTTGTTCTCGGAAGCATCTTGAAACTCCGTATCGGATCAGGACCGCGCGTCGAAAGTTCGATTACCGCGAAACTATATGATTACGACCGCCTTACTAGGCTTAACAATCATCGCGAGAATCAAGTCCAAATAGTATCCAGAAGCGTACAACTTGAGCCTGGAGCAAAGTGTGTGAGAAATGCGAATATCTTTAGAAAATGAACTCAAACTTAAGTAATTTGGGTCGTTTGCTTGCAGGCCAAATCTAAAGTTTCAAACCGTCAGATTCTGACCCAACTACACCCTTGGATCAGGGAAATTTCCCTACACATGTCAGTATACTTGTGGCCCTGATCGAGTGACGATAGCCGTTGAACTGAAACTGATCCTCTGCGGTCGATCCACAAATATGATCAGACTGAAATCTTAACCTGACATAGATCCAATGTCTAAGAACTTTCTCCAGACCATATGCAGGTAATGGACCTCCAGATGAGCTCCGTTGGCCCGATACAGACGACTTTTGGCTATAACCTAAGTATATCATGGCCTTGGGGCCATTAACATCACTTCTGAGCCTATTTAAAGCCCTAAACCCACCCCTCTCTCATTCCATACGAATTTCCTAAAACTCTAGGAGAGAGGAGAGAAAAGAGGAGGAAAGAGTGAGGAAAAGAGAGAGAGAGATAGTTGCTGGGATTCATTCCCACTACTCCACGGGCCGAATCATTTCTCCCGTGTCGCTATACCGTCAAATACGAATCCATTTTTAGGTAAGAAATCCTAACCCTAATCTGTTTTAGGAATCCGAATAGAGAAATCAATGAAATAGTTAACTTATTTCATGATTTAGGTAGTCGTTGTGTCGTAGGCAAAAGCGTAGTGTACGAACCGGGTTTGTAATCGGCGTATCAGCGAAAGGTGCGGACTATAAACATTTAGGTTATGGTTTTCAAGGCTTTCAATGTCAGTTAATGATTTATAACTGACTTGATTGCTGTCACATGTACTTAAATGCGATGGTTTCCGTGTATTACACATATATTTGAATTATGTTGAATATAATGCATTCCATGTGTTGTTGAAATGTCTGTATGAATATAGAATTATGATTTGTGCTTGCCATGATTATTGATTGAGAATACATGATTGTTGTATGTGTGGCAACTCCTTTGTGAAAGGATTTGCTATAATATATGTTATAACAAATTTATTACATGTATGTTGATATGTGTAGTTTAAGTGTATGATAAAATGTCTAAATGAGAAGTTGCTGGTTGAAATGTATTTAATAAGGGCCTTGAGATAGGATTCTCAATTACCTTATCTATAGTTACAATTTTCTTCATGTCACCTATCTTGCTACTACGTGAGTTATGGATGAAATGTCTATGTATGATAACATGTGTACTATGTGTTTGTTAAAATGCTAAAATGAGATTTATATTTGAATTAGTTGTTACATGCTATTTAACTATCACATATGAATGCCTATTGTGTTTAAGTATGATTCGGACTAATACGTAGTCCAGGCAATCGGTAATGGTTTACGATCAGTGGTCGAACTAGTTCGCTACAACGGATACGTTCGATAAATCTGAGTCATACGGTGATTATCGACAGTGGTCAGGCCACGAGGAGTGCGTATGCACTCCATGTCGATTAATTTAATGTGCGCTCGTACCAGTCGAGCTTGTCAAGTAACTGATTGGCCTAATGTATGTTCACCATGTATGGACACTACTGCTTGAATCTAAGGTACCACTTACCGGTGAAAAGCCTATTTAACCTTGGTACCATGATCTACTAAGACTCATGAGCTGGGTATGGTAGTATGGGACCCCATGGTCAAGCTGTCGACCTATGATGGGGTGACGAGCCTCCCCGTAGTGTCCATTGAGCAACCCAAACTCATTAGCCAAATATGGTGGTATGGGACACTATATTCTAGCTGTCAGCCTACGCTAAGGTGACGAGTCTTTCTGTAGTGACCTCAAGTATAAACTAGGCCTAGGCCGAGGTTACGAGCCTCCCATAGCGACCTGAACTTGCCTGTCCACAGTTTTTAACGTTGCCCTATAACTTGCCTAGTGATTAATTAGGATTGACGACCCTATATGGATCATCATTGGATAAATGATATAAAGGGAGGTACAATAGCTTCCCGAACCTGCTGTATGAATATGCCTAATAAATCACTCGGTTAACATGACTATGCACCGCGTTGCATGTGCCTTTGGCATTGAAGAGCACGTGTCCGAAGTGGTGCATGTCGCGATCGTGAGATGATGTCGCTGAGGGAGTGCAGGCGAGGGCATGCATCATTACAGCATACCATTCCTGCATTAACAAGAGTACTTAGGACATGATTGTTGTACTGCTTTATCATTACTGCTTGATTGAATTGATAACATGTTAACATTTGCCTTATAGCTCCACTGAGTTGATCACTCACTCCCACTCTAGGATGGTGTTTTAAAACACCAACCAAACTCTGTTGTATCTTCAGGTGATGGCGATGCTTACGAGGTGAAGCTTGACTTTTATGATAATGAGGAGGAGTTCTCCTATATACAACTCTTGGGCGGGTCTATGTAGACCCGGAGTTGCTTCGACAGGGTTACAAGGATACAGACTAGATGCCATTACATTGTATCATTTTGTAAATTTTGGAACTATACATGTAATTATTTAACCTGGTGACATGTTCATACTCTGAAAACTTACAACAACTTATATGCTTTATATATCTATCACAGTCTTCCACGTATGTAATTTAATTGTTTCTAGAGTATGATATAATGTTTTAGGGTAATCCTATTCATGTTTAAAGGCACTAATACAGACAACATTCAATCATCATTATTTATGTTGCATAAGTGATGCGACGGATCTCGGGAGTTGAGCTCTGCCTGAGCCTCAAAATTTGAGACGTTACAAGTTGGTATCAAAGCATGATTTGGATTAAAATAAACCCAAGTTATGGACACATGATGTACTCTGACGTACTTTGACTTACGAGGGGGTGATAAAAACGTCGAAACGAATGTAGGATTCCAAGTTTCGCCGACGGGCGAAACTGACCATTGAAACGGGACCCGTGTGCATCTATGATCATGTGATGTGATCCCAGTTCTTTTCTTGACCATCAGTCGACGAGTTTAGAAGATAATTTAACATATTCCACACTCAAATGATCGGGACGTGTGAATATGCGCAAGATGGGACCTGAAAGTCTCAAAACGAACTCAGGGGCCAAATGACGCAAATCGGGGGGGACCAAAGTGGACCCCACACATTTTCGACACCCCAGGGGGATACCATCGCCCTAGGTTCAGTGGACCGCGATGGCATCACCCCTACTATGAGGCCTCGCGGTCCACATTCAGCGGGCCTGTCGGGCCGCAACGGGTCGGGCCGGCCGATCGTTGTACACTCACATAGGGCCCACAAAATCATATGGGACCCCTTATATCTCCCCTTTTTACTTCATTTAACCCCCACCTAGCCTCTAAACCCCTCCATGCTCTCAAAAATCTAATTTTTCACCTCAAATCCACCCCTCCATTCTCATATCTTCTTCTTCTTCTTCATTACATACCCACCTCCCACCATTCCTTTCAAACCCATCTCCTATCTCCCTCATTTCCTCCCATTTGAGCACACAAACCCTCTCTTGTGTCTCAAAAATCTCAAAGTCCACCAATCCATCCTATCCCTCCATTTTGTTTCACTCTCATGGCTCTTTTTGAGCTCGTGGCTGCGATCTTCTCTCTCTCCACACTTCTTTCCCTCATGGGAAAAAAGAGGGCTTCCACTGATGAAGCTGGGCCTAGCCGCCCAACTCATCCAAGAAAGCAAAAATCAGGTGCCGAAGTAAGTACAAGCGTCGTACGAAAGCTGAAGACAAAGCGGGATCTCGATCCCCAAACTTCGCTCGAAAGGGCCCTACCACCGGGCATCGCACATAGTAGGTTTCAAGGCCGTATGGTCATCTTTGAAGCACATATAGACGAAAAACTATTTAGGCTTTATCCGGCGATGAACCTCTTATTGGACACCGGATGGGGTCCTATATTTGAGGGCAAGTACCGTGCGAATGAGAGCACTGTTCGAGCCTTTTACGCCCACATACGAGATCCACTGTTGGAGCCTCTGCAGTTCTCTATCCCCGTGAGAAGATGGGAAGCCATTGTCGATACAGACTTGATAGCCTAAATTATGGAAATTTCACGTGGAAAGGTACATGCTAGCGAGAGAAACTTCAGGAGTATGCGTGAAAGAGATCATCGCACACAATTTCTTTGCGGCCGATTGATCCACTGGAATCGAGGCAACTGCCTCCCGGTGACCAAGATGACTCATGACTTCCGCCTAATCCACCACATATTCACACACAATGTGTATCCTAGGTGGAGCAATCGCAGCGAATGCACGCATTTGATGGTAGACTTCCTATACAGGGCTGGGCAAGGAGACAAGTTGTGTCTACTTACGTACGTACTACTACAAATAGTTCAAACAACACGCTCTCCCAGGACAGACATTTCACTCCCATTCGGCCGACTTATATGCAAGCTTGCTCGTGAATTCGGCTACAAACTTAGCTCAGAAAATCTTGCACCGATCCATTTCATCAATGACACTACACTTAACAACATGGGTATCGGGCCATGACAACATCAAGCCCAACTCGATGACAGTGAGGATGAGACAGGAAGTGAAGAGGAAGAAAGTTATGAAGAAGAGGACGAAAATGAGATAGAGGAAGGAAACGAGGAAGAGGGAGAGCAGGAAGAGGAAGAAGAGGAGGCCCAAGACTCTGATGAGGGCTCTCCACCTGCTACACATGAGCACTACCGTGATCGGGCTACTTTAGAAGCCCGCTTGGCTCAGATCGAGGAGGGCTAAGTTGCCCTACGACAGGAGGTCAGAGAGACCTGGGCCGAACTTGAAGAGAATAGGGCCTTCATGAAATAGAAATTTAAGGTGTCTCGCACCATGAAGGCTCTCTTATGCTGTCTGCAAGATAAGGGTGCTCCTCCACCATCACCAGATTCAGACGACTAGTCTTATGTTGTAGTCATCATTAGGTCTTTTCTTTCCTTTCTTTTCTTGCTTCCTATGTTACAACCTTGATAAGCCTAGTAGTAGGGTAGAGATGTTGGTGTATTTTGGTGTTTAAAGCTTTGATTAGATTAGCTCACATGCATCTTCTGTCATGATCCATGTAATACTAAATCTCATGTATTGTGATAATTTTGGTTAAATGAAATGCATGCAGCTCCTTTTGCTATGAAATGTGTAAAATGCTTGAGAAATTGAGTGTTATTATACAAAATCTTACACGTGTTGCACCCTATGTTATGTATAGGGAATGCCTCCGAAAGTCACTAGGACTACAACACATCTTATACTTAGCGGATCATTTGACGGGGCACTTTCCCTAAGTGATAGCCACACGGACCCCAGTTTGGGCCCTGACAATGTCACTATGGTGGATCCTCAGTCGGCCACTAGCCCCACAAATGGGCCAACACCTACTGTACCACCGGTTCCAAAACAGAACTATGCATCTTCATCGACGCCCCACATGCATCAGGCTCCTCCTCCTGATAGGTTAGAGCAGATGATGCTTCTTATACAGCAGCAGCAGCAGATTTGGACCACCATCACTAGGGCCCTTGCCCAGAACATGAATGTGGTTCCACCTACACCACCTGTGCACCCTATTGGGAACCTGAGTACCAGCAGCTTATTTGACCGATTCCATCGCTTCCGACCTCCCACTTTTATGGGTACTCACAGACCTAAGGAGGTCGAATATTAGCTTGATCACATCTCTAAGATGCTAAAGCCGCTGCACTGCACTAAGGCAGAGTGGGTTGAGTTGGTCACGTATATGTTTGAGAAGGAAGCCAGTCTCTAGTGGGATAGCATCCTACGAACAGTGGCTTCTGAGTATGAATGGACATGAAAAGCTTTTGAGACCCACTTTCATGAGAAGTACTTTCCCCTCACGTACCGTAACGAGAAGGAAAGTGACTTCCTTTGCCTCCGTCAGGGAGGAATGACTGTAGTCAAGTATGAAAATAGGTTCACAGAGCTAGCCAGATACGCTCCATTAATATTAGCAAACGAACCGATGCGAATGCGGTAATTTTCTGAGGGTTTGCGGCCTGAGATACGTACAAAGATGTGTTACGCTAGCATTTCTAACTATGCTGAGGTAGTGAACATGTCTTTGTGAGCTAAGCAAGATGGGGACAGACTATCCCAATCATGTGTACCCGTGGGTCCGAGGCCTCGACCAGATTTGCTGAGCAGACAGTTCCTCAGCAAGAGGTCACGCACAGATTCGCCTCTCAAACTTACGGCTCCACTGACTCAGTTGAGGCAAGCAGACTTGTGGTGCACCTACTGCAAGAGGTCGGGCCACACTGACACTTACTGCTTCACCAAGATGAGGGACATCGGCTTCACGCCTCCTCAAAAGATCAACCGTCAGTTACCTCAGGCCATCTCAGCTCCACCTCTACGATCAACACCACCTGCACCTCAATTTAGGCCACCTCAACGGCCAATGGCACCGTAGTCGAACCGTACTCAACAGGCGCGAGTACATGCGCTTGCAGCTGAAGCGTCTGAGTCGGAAACTACAATGCCTTTAGCCTTCGAGGTCACTACCCACATCCAAGGTACACCCGTATTCCTGTTAGTGGACACTGGGTCCACTATTTTGATGATATCATGTTCTACGGTCAAGCGCTTAGAGCTGAATACGACCCCTATGGTTGGGGTGAGAGTTATCATAGCAGCAGGAACTTTTACAGATGTCACTAAGTTGTGTGAGGGCTACTTGATAGATTTAGGGAGTAGAATGATATGCATTGACCTGATTGTCACCACGATATACCATTATGACGTCATCCTATGCATGGATTGGCTTACTGAAATGAGGGTCGAGATCAACTGTGAGACCCGACTGGTGACGGCACACGAACCTAAAAACACGACCTTCACATTCCATTTTTAGGTCAGTTACCCCTTCCGGGTTCTTTGTTATTCTGCCCTATTGAAAGATCATAATGGTCCAACACTTAGAAACATGCTCGTGGTCCAGGACTTTTGGAAAGTGTTTAAGACGATACCTGGATTACCTCCCTGGCATGAGATCGACTTTACTATTGACCTTGTGCCTAGTGCGATACCCATTTCGTTACCCACGTATCGCATGCCTTCATATGAGATGGAGGAATTGAGGAGACAAATTGATGACTTGTTGGATTCAGGTTTCATACAACCTAGCGTGTCTCCTTGGGGAGCACATGTGTTGTTCGTGAAGAAGAAAGATGATTCACTGCGTTTGTGTATTGACTATCACAGGTTGAACCATGTGACAGTGAAGAACAAGTATATTTTGCCCAGGATAAATGATCTGTTCGATCAGTTGAAAGGGGCACAGTATTTCTCAAAGATCGACTTGCAGTCAGGGTATCACCAATTGCGCGTCAGGGATAAAGATGTACAGAAACCAGTGTTCAGAACCAGCTTTAGGCATTACGAGTTCCTCGTGATGTCATTTGGACTCACAAACGCACCCGCCGTGTTCATGGACCTGATGAACAAGGTGCTTCGACCGTATCTGTACTAATTCGTCATTGTATTTATAGATGACATCCTAATACACTCCAAGAGTCGGAAAGATCACGAGGAGCACCTGCGAGTAGTCTTTGACACTCTCAGGAAGAACCAGTTGTTCGTTCAATACAAGAAGTGTGACTTCTGGAAAGAAGAAGTCAAGTTCCTGGGACATGTTGTGTCCAAGGAAGGAATAGTTGTGGACGTTGCTAAGGTGACCGCAGTTCAGGACTGGGAGCAGCCCAGTTCGGTTACTGAAGTAAGGAGTTTCCTTGGCCTAGCAAGTTACTATCGTCGATTCATTAGAGACTTTTCCAAGATAGGCAGACCGTTGTCTCAGCTCACTTGAAAAGATCTCAAGTTTGCTTAGAATGAGAAGGCAGAAGCAGCCTTTCAGGAACTGAAGGACAAGTTGACATCCGCACCCGTGCTAGTATTGCCAGAGCAGGGGGTCAAATATACGATATACACCAACGCGTTTCGTGTTGGGTTGGGTTGTGTTCTAACGCAGAAGGACAGAGTGATTGCCTATGCATCGCGACAGTTGAGGAAGCACGAGGAAAACTACCCTACGCACGACCTAGAATTAGCAGTCGTTATCTTTGCATTAAAGATCTGGAGACATTACCTTTATGGAGAGGAGTTCGAGCTCTTTTTCAACCATAAGAGTCTCAGATACATATTCACACAGAGAGACTTGAATATAAGGCAATGACGATGGATGGAAACCTTCAAGGACTTCAAGTTTGAGGTTTTCTACCATCCTGGCAAAGCTAACCTTATGGCAGACACGTTGAGCCGCAAGAAGAAGATAGCATTTGCAGCTCCGCTGATGATAAAGGAATAGAACATGGTCGAATTTGTGCGAGACTTTGAGCAGAAACTTACGGTAGAGGAACTGTTCGAGAGCGTCGCACATATTCGTGTGCAGCCACTTATCGAAGACCGAATCATAGTAGCTCAGGGGGAAGATGAATGATTAGTAGAGTTGAGAAAGCGAGCTAGTGGTGATAAAGACTCTGAATGAAGAGTTGGTCTGGATGGGGGTTTACGTTTTCATAGCCGCCTATGCGTCCCAAATCTTCATGACTTGAAAAGGAAAGTTCTTGAAGCTGCTCATAATTCGAAGATGGCGATGCATCCTGGTAGTACGAAGATATATCAAGATATGAAGCGCTCGTACTGGTGGAACAACATGAAGGCCCACATAGCAGACTATGTATCCCGTTGTCTCACGTGCTAGCAGGTCAAGGCCGAACATCGCTGACTTCCTGGTTTGCTTTAGCCCATGCCTATAGCTGAATGGAAATGGTATTTCATCTCTATGGATTTCATTTCAGGCTTACCGAAGATGAGGAAGGGACATGACTCCATCTGGGTGATTGTGGACCGATTGACGAAATCGGCTCGTTTTCTCCAGATTAGAGTCTCAAACTCAGCAGACGATTTGGCCAGGCTGTACATCAAGAAGATAGTACGTCTGCATGGAATGCCTATGGAGATCGTGTCGGACCGAGAGACGCGATGCACATCTATCTTCTGGACTCGTATCCAAGAAGTAATGGATGTGAAACTGAAGTTCAGTACCGCGCTCCACCCACAGACGGATGGGCAGACAGAACGGGTGAATCAGGTGTTAGAAGATATGTTGCGCGCTTGTGTGCTTGATTTCAAGGACAGTTGGGATGACTGTCTTCCTTATGCTGAGTTCGCTTATAATAACAACTTTCAGGCGAGTATTGGCATAGCCCCCTATGAAGCACTGTATGGGTGTCCGTGTAGAGCACCGCATTGCTGGACAGAAGTTAGCGAGAAGAGTTTGATTGGCCCAAAGTTAGTGCAGGCGACCTTAGAAAAGATCGACATTATCAAGCGTCGACTTCTAGCAACATAAAGCAGGTAGAAGAGTTACGCCGACATGAGACGGCGACCGCTAGAGTTTAAGGTTGGGGACCATGTGTTTCTGAAGGTTTTCCCAATGAAGGGAGTCCTCCGATTTGGAAAGAAAGGAAAACTCATGCCGAGATTTATTGACCCATTCTAGATACTAGACTGAGTGGGGGTGGTAGCGGACCGCTTTGCTTTGCCCACGCCACTCGCAAGCGTGCACAATGTATTTCATGTATCGATGCTAAAGAAATATGTTCCTGATCCTTCCCACATTATCAAATGGGAGCAGGTACACTTGAGTGAAGATGCTACTTATGTACTGCGACCGACGCGTATCCTAAACAGGAAGGAACAGGTGTTGCGTAGTAAAGTTATCCCGCTTGTGAAAGTACTGTGGACGCATCACACTGAGGAAGAAGCTACTTGGGAAACAAAAGCCGGGGTCCGTAAGAACTACCCTCAGATTCTCGAGGAGTACGAAAAGGTACTAATTTCAAGGATGAAATTTTTCTTTAAGGGGGGTAGATTGTAACATCTCAAAAAAATCCGTATAAAGACCCAATTATCACCTCATGCAGAAATCGCTAAGGATCAAATTATGTAAAAATTAGACGAAAATTAACTAAGTACTAAACTAAATTAATTAGTAGATTAGCTTGAACCACTTTCTATATGAACTGAAAGATCCAAACTCAGTAGAATTGCTAACTCTACATTACGTAGAAACCTAGTAGTCGTTGTGCCATAGGCGTAATGTACGAACCGGGTTCGTAATCGGCGTATCGGTGAAAAGTGCGGACTATAAACATTTAGGTTATGATTTTCAAGGCTTTTAATGTCAGTTAATGATTTATGACTGACTTGATTGTTGTCACATGTACTTAGATGCGATGGTTTTCGTGTATTACACATATATATGAATTATGTTGAATATAATGCATTCCATATGTTTGTTGAAATGTCTGTATGAATATGGAATTATGATTTGCTCTTGGCATGATTATTGATTGAGAATACATGATTGTTGTATGTGTGACAACTCCTTTGTAAAAGGATTTACTATAACATATGTTATAACAAATTTATTACATGTATATTGATATGTGTAGTCTAAGTGTATGATAAAATGCCTGAATGAGAAGTTGATTGTTGAAATGTATTTAATAAGGGCGTTGAGATAGGATTCTCAATTACCTTATCTATGGTTAAAGTTTCCTTCATGTCACCTACCTTGCTACTACGTGAGTTATGGATGAAATGCCTATGTATAATAACATGTGTACTATGTGTTTGTTAAAATGCTAAAATGAGATTTATATTTGAATTGGTTGTCACATGCTGTTTAACTATCACATATGAATGTCTATTGTGTTTGAGTATAATTGGGACTAATATGTAGTCCAGGCAATCGGTAACGGTTTACAATCAGTAGCCGAATTAGTTCGCCACAACGGATACATTCGATGAATCCGAGTCGTCCAGTGATTATCAACAGTGGTTAGGCCACGAGGAGTGCGTATGCGCTCCATATCGATTAATTTAACGTGCACTCATACCAGTCGAACTTGTTAAATAACCCAATTGGCCTAATATTTGTTCACCATGTATGGACGCTACTGCTTGAATCTAAGGTACCACTTACTAGTGAAAAGCCCGTTTAACCTTGGTACCATGATCCGCTAAGACTCATGAGCCGGGCATGGTGGTATGAGACGTCGTGGTTAAGCTGTCGGCCTGTGCTGGGGAGATAAGCATTCCTCGTAGTGTCCATTGAGCAACCCAAAGTCATGAGCCGAATACGGTGATATGGGACACTGTATTCGAGCTGTCGGCCTACACTAAGGTGACGAGCCTTTCCGTAGTGACCTCGAGTATAAACTAGGCCTACACCGAGGTGACGAGCCTCCCATAGCGACCTAAACTTGTTTGTGCACTATTTTTAAATTAGGGGTGATGTTGTCCTAACTTGCCTATCGTATGTGATTAATTAAGATTGATGACCCTATAGGGATCATCGTTGGGTAAATGATATAAAGGGAGGTACCTTAGCTTCCTGAACCTGCTGTATGAATATGCCTAATAAATCACTTGGTTAACATGACCATGCACCGCATTGCATGTGCCTTTGGCATTGAAGAGCATGTTTTCAGAGTGGTGCATGCCGCGATTGGGAGATGATGTCGCTGAGGGAGTGCAGGCGAGGGCATGCATCATTACAGCATACCATTCCTGCATTAACAAGAGTGCTTAAGACATGATTGTTGTACTGCTTTATCATTACTGATTGATTGAATTGATAACATGTTAACATTTGCCTTATAGTTCCACTGAGTTGATCACTCACTCCCACTCTGGGACGATGTTTTAAAACACCAACCAAACTCTGTTGTAGCTTCAGTTGATGGCAATGCTTACAAGGTGGAGCCTAACTTTTATGATGACAAGGAGGAGTTCTCCTATATGCAACTCTCGAGTGGGTCTATGTACACCTGGAGTTGCGTCGACGGGGTTACAGGGATATAGACTAGATGTCATTACATTGTATAATTTTGTAAATTTTGGAACTATACATGTAATTATTTAAGCTGGTGACATGTTCATACTCTGGGAACTTACAACCACTTATATGCTTTATATATTTATCAGTCTTCCACTTGCGTAATTTAATTATTTCTGGAGTATGATATGTTGTTTTAGTGTAATCTCATTCATGTTTAAATGCATTAATATGGACAGCATTTAATCATCATTATTTATATTGCATAAGTGATGCGACGGATCTCGAGAGTTGAGCTCTGCTCGACCCTCGAAATTCGATGCGTTACATGTCCACTTACAACCGTTAATGACCTAATCCACAAGTCTCGAGAGTCAGGCATGGTGGTATGGGACATTATATCCTAGCTGTCGGCCTACACTGGGGTGACGAGCCTCCCCGTAGTGACCGCGAGCAAGCTAGTTTATAACCCCCGCTTATCGTATGAGTTTAGCTAGGAGTGATGAACCCAGACGAATCAAGGATCGCAGGCATAGGACCGCCACGGTAGCCCTGAGTCTTGCGGTCGAGTTAGGGCCTTTGATTTCGTGGGAGTGCCTTTGTTTCCCAACCTTGCTGGGGGAACGGACTTAACTAAACACTCAGCTAACACGACCATTATCGCATTGCATTAGCTAGGTGTGGCAACTCGGCAGTTGAGGTCGCATGATAAGGGAGTGTTTGTCATTTGCGAATGTGAAGCTGGAGTCACTATTAGGGAGTGTTGGATGGCAAGGGCATGCATCATATCATAATAATATACATGTGCATTAACAAAAGTATATAGGGATTGTATGTTTAAATTATTTTTCATTAATTGTATATATGGATTTGATAACTTGTGTAACTTGATGTTAATGGAACCACTGAGTTAATCACTCACTTCCACTCTAAGACGGTGCTTTAAAACCCCAACCAGACCCTATCTTAGATGCAGGTATCACAAAGTCCAATGTGCTAGACGAAGCGTCTATAGACTCAAAGGAGGAGCTTTCGTATTTCCAGCTGCTACGTAGGTTAGTACAGTTTGCCTTAAGGCCAACGATGGGGCCGTAGGGTAGGGACATTTTGTATATTTTTGAACTATATGTATTTGGTCGGGACGCGGTCCCATGCGCTAATCAAATACTCATCATTTTGCTAGTCGTATCTTAAGTTTAAGTTACATTTACTTCAGTATACTTTGCATGATCGATTTAATTCCTCGAATGCTCATATGTCAAGCACATGAACCCAAATTTCTCACTTCCGCAAGGCATAAGTGACACCCAGAAATTTGAGAGTCGTGCCTTCACGACCCCCAAAATTCAGGGTGTTACAGAAATGGTGTTGAATGCAATGCCTACGATGGGGTGTTACCTTAGTTGGATAAATCCACCTTGACTCTTCCACTCGCCGAAGTGTAAATTAATTGACTAGAGTTTCTGATGGGTAGGGTCTGATTATATCGGCAAGCCGCAGAGCATACGCTCATAATCGATTAGGTGCACAATGTTATGTAATGTAATGCAGATATATGAGATAGCGAAGTAGTTGAGAAGGAATGTATGTTGCACGATGCTAATGTGGAAATAGTCAAAGTTGATTGAAGATTGGTTGACAAGATGGACAGGGGTGTCGTAAGGATTGGGTTGAACAGCTAGGACTAAGGCTCCAGTTGCTCAGGTGGCTATAGGCTTGGATGGACTAGATTGACCTGGGATGGACTCTTCCTGTCACTCTCTCCTCTCCTTGGTGGAGGGATTAGATAGATAAGATGTCTAAAAAGGGTTCAAAGGATCTTCTGGACTTTCAGGATTTTCTGGAATACCTTAAAATGTGAAGGGGAGGGGGGGGAGCTATTTATAGTCTTCAAACCTGATATTCTTATAATTCCTAAAAGGTATGGGGCTTAAATGGCTTGGAAGGCTAGAGAATTCAAGATTTCCATATGGCATGATCTTGATGGTTGGATCGACTGGTAAATGTGTGATTTTATGCCTAAGGGAGGGGTACAGTTAGGGGTGTACATTGGGCCGAACAGAGTCAAACTTGGCTCAACCCAGCCCTGCCCGATCACCAGCCAAACTAGCCCGAACCCGGCCCGGCCCGGTCACCGAGCCAACTTGTCCAGCCCGAACCAGGTCCGGTCAGCAATCAGTGAGTTCGGGCCAGTTTCGGACTCACGATTTGGACGGCCTTGATTTTTTTACTCTGCTCCATCTACTCCATGGGAAGGGCTTTGGCAAGTAACTTGAACGGCCTTAATTTTTGGGAAGGGCTTTTGTCATAGATTTTTAGGACTTTGGTCCATCTACAAAGGGACCCATGATTTGGACGGCCTGGATTGCTATAAACGGTTAGGGTAACTGGGTAAGAATTTAGGATATATATATAGGGAAAAGGTATTATGCGCTCGACCTCACAATAAGCTCCCGTGAGGTCGAGCTGTGTGGGCCCCACCGTGATGCGTGTCGACCATCAACACTGTGCATTTGATGGGTCCCTTTTAAATTATGGGATATCCCAAAAATCAGCCGTATACGGAACTCAGGTGGGCCATACCATTTAAAATCATGTGAAGACACCGTTAAAATATATAAAAGCACTTGGTAGGGCCCACCTGAAATTTGCATGCGTCTGAAACTTGGTCTGAACCCTCATTCAAGTGGGACACACATAATGGATGGTCTGGATTTGCAAACCACATCTCGGTGGGCCCAAAAAATGATTATGAATGTTTTAATGGTGCGACCCCTCTCCACTTCTGTATGTGGTGTGGCCCACACAAGTCATGGATTGACTTGATTTTTGAGACCTAGGCCCATGATGGAATGATGCAACTGACTGATGGGGTAGATGTTCGAAACGCATCACGGTGGGGCCCACACAGCTCGACCTCATGGGACGGACTCGTGAGGTCGAGCGCATAGTACCTTTTCCCATATATATATATATATCCCCACACAGCTCGACCTCATGGGACAGACTCGTGAGGTCGAGCGCATAGTACCTTTTCCCATATATATATATATATATATATATATATATATATATATATATATATATATATATATATATATAGGCCGAGTCGGGCTAGGTCAAGTCGGGTTTCGGGCCGAACTGGAATCTATCCGAACTCTACCCAAACTCAATTTCGGGCTGAAGAAAATGGCCCGTCCCGACCCGAACTTAGTTCCGGGTCGGGCCAAGTCGAGCTTTTTCGAGCCGAGTCGAGCGAGTTAATCGAGCTAGCCCGGTTCGTGTATAGCCCTAGGTACAGTGGTCTTTGCACCTCTCCACACTATTACACATTACTCCAGGGAGACCTCCACATGCGTTGGAGACCCTGGCTAGAGGTGGGCATCGAGTTGAGTCGGACCAAATTGGGTCCAACTCGACTCAGTCCGAAACTTTCGATGCACTGACCGAAACTCTATCCAATCTGGGACTGAGTCCGGGTCCTCTAACTCGATCTAATCCGTTACACTACTGGCCTAACCTAAACCGAGTCCGACTCGGTCTCGTATCGGGTTGGGTACTATTCGGATCATTTTTTTTAAATTTAAAATAAAAAATAAAAAATAAAAAATATGATTTTCATGTTAAAAAATTCGTAAGGCCCACCATAACATTTATTTTCCATCCAATTTGTTAATAAGGTCACAACTACATGGATGAAGAGGAAAAACAAATTTCTTATTGATCTGAAACTTCTGTGACCCTAAAAGAGTTTCAATGGTAGACTTTTAACCCCCCCACTGCTTTTTACAGTGTGGTCCACTTGATCTTTAGATCTGTCTTATTTTTCGGCTCAAGCCTTAAGATGAGCGCGCCAAATGGATGGACGATTTGGATATAACACATACCTCATGGTGGGACCCACGAAACTTGCTGACGTCAATACACCAGCTAACTTGGTGCGTGATACACCTGTCAATCCACTTTAGGTACAGAAAATGGGTTACCATCCCATTAAAACATTCATAATCATTTTTTGGGCCCACCGAGGTGTGGTTCACAAATCCAGACCATCCATTATGTGTGTCCCACTTGGATGAGGGGTCAGACCAAGTTTCAGATGCATCTAAATTTTAGGTGGGCCCCACTAAGTGCTTTTATATGTTTTAGGTTTGTCTTCACGTGATTTTCAATGGTATGGCCCACATGAGTTCCGTATACGTCTGACTTTTAGGATATCCCATAATTTAAAGGGGACCCATCAAATACATGGTGCTGATGTTCAGCACGTATCATGGTGGGGCCCACACAACTCAACCTCATGGGAAGTTCCATGAGCTCGACCGCATAGAACCATTTTCTTCTTTCTTATCTTGTGTCAGAGCTCAGTGCTCGATGCACCTTAAGCCCGAGCTGAGAGGACGGAATGGCTACTCCCCTGCCACCATCCAATGGCTGGTGGTTGGTGCTGTGGACCCCATCATGATGTATTTATTTCATCCATGCCGTCCATCTATTTTTCTAGATCATTTTATGATATTAAACAAAACATGAGGAATATCCCAATCTCGAGTGGAAAACATTACAGGAAATAATATTGAATGAACATTGTGCGGATTAGATCAGATCGGATCAGTTCAGATTGGCCACTAATCTGAACTCAACTCTATGTATGGTCAAATCTGAATAGGCCTACTCGATCCAACCCGTTCCTAGCCTTCGGTTCGGATCGGATTGGGTTAGATTCTACCCAGTTGTACCCCTGCCAAGCCGGGGGGTCTGCCACATGGCTGGCGCCACCCAAGGTGCTGCCCAAGCTACAGAAGCATTTCAATCAACCAAGAAATCATTTGGTCGACTGAACTTCACTGTGATGTCACAGTCGACCGAGGACTGTTTCGGTCGACTGAGAGTCTCCGTTGAAAGCTCGGTCAATCGAAGGTGCGACTGACATTGCGTAAGTGGTATTTAAGGATAATTTTGAATTAGGGCTTTTATTAATGAAAAAATATGAGTGTTCTCTCCAAGGGACAAGGGTTTTCGTAAAGCAATGCTTGTAAGGGTTTTCTCGAGGGACTAGGTTTTTCCTAGGGTTACGCACAGATATTGGAATACTTATGTAACTTTGATGGAAACATTGTTGGGCTTAGAATAAGGCATACTGATTAATTCTAAGATGATCCAGTCTATATGATGCATGAGTTTACCCTCTTAGTGGATCATGGAGTTCTTAAGTGAACTAGGGTAGTCGAATGATTTAGTTATAATTATGGATTAAATGCATGGGATATATATGATAATTATGGAATTTATATTACTGGATTTGTGGCTAACTGCATATGTTAGACAATTAAAGTTATCATTAAAGAAATTGTGTCAGCTTTTATAAGAGGACTATTATGACTCCTCAATCATCTTGGCTAAGAGTTCTTGTTGGGCATATGTGCTTAAGAGATTTGATAATGAATTAGACGTGTGCATCAGAAAACTAATGCAAGTTTGATGTAGAGTGGGTTACGGACAGTTTTATGGCCAAGATGGATCAGAAAAGGTTCGGTCGACGACGGAAGTGATCCGGAGGACGTACCATACATGATTTGGGGTAGGACGAGCTACTTTAGCTACTCGACCCTGCTACACCGTGTTTCCCATGCTGAATTTGCAAACTACCATCAGATCAATGGTCGAATTCATGTTTTATTTTCATTTTTACTATTTATAATAAGTTTTAATTTAAGTATAACTCTTCATCTGTTGAGCTTTAGGAGTTGTGTCCAACATGAATAGTGCTTAGAATAATTAGGGGAATATCATGATTCAGCCAATTAGGACACTTACTATTTTTGGCCAAAACCCATGCCCACTAGTAGGAATCATGACCATCTATAAATAATAAGTTTACTATTTATAGTAAGTCGCGAATTCTAGGAGTTTTAGTTGTAGTTTAATTCTGAAACTTCTTCCATGGCTTAGTATCCCTATTTAAAGGGGTGTAATCTCATTTTTTTTAATTCATCAATCAAATTATGAATTTTATAGAATTTATTTCTATTTTGCTTGTTTTTTTCTCGTGGATTCGATAAGTCTCTGTGAGAAGTCCAGAGAAGTTCCGTGGATTCGGAACTATTATCCCCTTAAGGAAGACGATGCTTGACCTCATGTCCTTCCCTGCGTTAGGGTCCAATCCACTGGCCTTGAGGATATGATGTTGGTGATCTCCCATATATCATAATGACCAAGGGTCTTAGAATATGTGAAAGTCCTTGAAACATACATGAACATGAATTAACTAGAGGAGTGATTCCCTAAGTTATCCTTGAGAACTTTAAATTGGAAACAAATAGTCACTGACAAATGAAAAGTTGTGGTATGTAGATTTTAATACCATCTTATACCATGATCATGCAAGTTTTAAGATAGACTTGTGCTTTAGTCATTACATGATGATGGATATGGTTATCCTATATGAGGGGACTAAATTCAATCAGGATAAAATGTCTCTATCATAGGCTATTTAGAGTCGGTGTGAGTGTGTCATGGATATAAGATTCTGATTTGGATCTATTAGGCACTTGCATTGGTATATTGAGGTCAAGTCATTAATATTGGGACCCATTTGCTTGGATTATGATAGATTTAATGATGCATCATAATTTAATTAATCCTTAAACTCAAGGACATGTGAGGTTCAAGGTTTTTATTGTATGTGCATTAGCTCATTTTATAAAGTCACCGCATGTCCAATAAAAGTGTGTGATTAGGTACATTTATTAAGGTCTGTTGATACTTGCATTGGATAATAAGGGATGTATTGATTTCTTAGAAATTTATTTATGGTGTTGATATAAGAGATCATAGGTTCATCAAGTAATTTTTCACTAAGCTCAATACCTACCAAGTTTCAAAAGATTTTATAAAACTTTTCAACCCTTAAAATTTTATTTTAATAGTCAAAAGTATTTTGATCACACTTAATGATAATCAAATAGTCCACATCTGATAATATACCACTTAATTGGCAAAGGCATTGGGTCTTTTGTAGATCGTTGTGGCAGTGAAAAGATTAAATTAGATGTACTTGCTTGAACAAGGCAATACCATATGATTCCAACAATGGAGAGCATATGAAAAACTATAAAAGTGGCATAATACTATAAATGATAAATTTTTGTAGTATAAATATCCCCTTATAAATATATCATATCCCAAAGAGAAGAGATTCTTAGAATTGTGGAGCTTGGACCCCTTAAGTGTGATTTAGAGAGAAGAAAAGAAAGAAAAGTTAAGTAGAGAAATTTTCATCTCTTTATTTCCACCATCACAATGTGCGTGTGCGGTCCACTAGGCATGGCATACATCATCTCAATCCTACATTGGGTTGACATTAGAATCTCTTCCTTTCACATATCCAGTTGAGGAGAGACTTTGTGTTGAAAGATCAATATCAACATGGTTCATGTTTTCACATCGTGTGCATTCTACTTAAGTAAGATTTAAACTGCTCATTTTAGATTTTTATTTCTTAAAATTTTGGGATTATCAAATACAGATATCCTTAAAGCTTAATTAACAATATAGATTTTTTGAAAACACTAAATTTTGTTGTGTTTCATAAAAATCTAACAATCACTTCCTAACGTAGTCTTCTCTCATTTTGACAACTCAGTGATTTAATATGAATAGATGGAATTCTCATTATACCAATTTCCATACTAGATAATTAATGCTTCTAGTTTTTTGTGTCAATGAAGGAATGTTAGAGATATGACCTTGATAAACCTATACCCTTAATAAAGTATTATTAGATAAATCCTCCGTGTTGTAAGGATAGCACTTAATGGCTCGATGATGAGATTTTATCCTTAAAGGGCACTATAAAAGTTGAACCACCTATATGAAAAGAGAATGATACACAAACACCTAATGCTTTACCTACACCAAGTTTTTCTTAAAAAAGATAACTTCAGATCTTACACATAAAATCAAAGGTATATGATAACCAAGTTCAATTATAAACTTAAATTTTCCAATTAATAATTACTCTTCTTAACTTTTAAATTGAACTATATTCATTAATTTTTGAACTAGTCTTCGATTCAAATATTTTGCATATCTAAATAAAAATCTGTTTAACACATCGAGTTTAATTTTTTTAAAACAATGAGTTATATTTGAATAGAAAACAGGTAAGTGAAGATATCTTTATAGAAATTTAGGGCCCGTTTGGATACCCCCAAATAAGTTACTTTTTCTACTTATATTAGTAGATAAGTAACTTATTTGAAATAAGTATGTTTGGTTTATAATCAATTATAAGTAGCATTTTTATTTAAAATTACTTAATCACTTCAGTTTAATAAGTAAAAATCAAGATAAGCTACTCAAAGCATAAATAACTTAAGTAACTTACGATCCAAACCCCCCCCTTAACATTTAATATATTTACTTTAAAGAGGCATTTGGTTTTCCAACTTCCTATATAATGCTGTGTAAATGAGTCATCATTACCATTTCAAGGTATTTTGTTTAAACAAGAATGTTGGCTAATAAATCAAAAGTCAAATACACTGATAAAGTTTGGTAAAGGAAATTGTAATAATTTCATTTTCCTACCATAAAATTACCACCTTTACATTTTTATATGAAACAAATAATAAGTAGTAAATTCATCATTGCAGTGACCTATTTTACTTGTATGGGCAAGATGGCAGTTTTGTAATTTTGATTGAAAATAATGGGCATGTTGTAATATAACCATTTTAATATTTGTAAGTCAAATCGATGTGTAATTTTACCACTTCATAATGACATAACGTGTCCAATGTTAGAAACCGTACCATCTTTTATAAAACTTGAATATCCATCTTATCTGTTGGACATGTGCCTCTTCCTTTCTTTATTTCTTTGAATTAGGTAACATGGCTGACAGACGTCTTAAGGGTGATTGATGGGTCATTCATGAGGAACTAGAAAATTGTGGTTTGAGACTTACATGAGGTAGGGTTTTCTCTTGTAAGAAATAGGATGAAATTTAGCATATTAAACTAGAGTGCCTTTAGTGTTGGCCTTCACCATTCTCAAACACTCATCTTCAGCTAAAATATGAAGCATTTCAACCTCCAAATATAAAGAGTGGCTTCTTGATTTTCTGCATGTTGCAAAGAAAATAAGAAATAAAAAACAGTTTTGATTGTTGTCATGGTGTAAATTTTCAGTTTTCAGTGTTTGTCTCCTCCAACATCATGAATGTTCTTTGAGTAGTAAAAGGTGGAAAGGCATCAGAAAGCACTTGTAAAGACTCTTTGTAGTTTTAAATTGTCTTCCAATTGTCTGATAGACTGATATGAATTTGTTGGTAACTACTCTTGAGATCCATCACGAGGCACCTTAGTGTTCATTTCCTGCAACATCATAAATGTTCTTTGAGCAGTAAAAGTCGAAAGGCATAAGAAAGCACTAGTATTCATAAGCTTTGTCTTCCACTTGTATGAAAGGCAAATATGAATTTGTTGGTAACTGCTCTTGAGATCGATCTCGAGGCACTTAGGATTTATTTCCTCCAACACTATGAATGTCCTTCCAGTACTAAAAAAGTCGAAAGGCACATGATCGAACTCGTAAAGACCCCTTCTAGTATTAACCTTTGTCTTACACTAGTTTAAAAGGCGAATATGAATTTGATGGTTAACTGCTCTTGAGATCAATCTTGAGGCACTTAGTGTTTATCTCCTCCAACATCATGAATACCATTTGTGCATCAAAGAAGTCGAAAGGCATAAGAAAGCATTCGTTAAGGTCTTTTCTAGTCTTGAAATTTGTCTTCAAGTTGTCAGATAGTCAAATATGAATTTGGTGGTAACTGCTCTTCAGATCGATCTTGAGAAAATGATGGCCTTGACAAATTAATGCAGCACAATCTAAGGGATGAAAATTGATGGCTAATCATGATCTATTCATAGCCCATCTATCCACAGACATCCACCAGAAACCATCCTTGAGTGTGAGAAGTGCGGTCACTACAAATTATCTCATACTCTCTTGAATGTAACAATGGAAAAACAATTCATGCACTTCCTCATTTTCCTTTTACTTTAATATGCTGCTAGAATCCAGTATGAGATCAACATGGTGTCGGATGTCCGTTGTTAGGGTTAAGCCTCGAGTAATTTATTCAGCATCAAGACATCAAATTCTTCTAGTATTTCATCAGGTACTTGCACACCACCATCAGTCTCTCCTTGTGGTACACAGGCATACACCTCACCACGCTCTTGATCTGCCCATACCAAAGTCAACCATAGAGAGGAGATTTTTGCCCGCCCCCTTGATGGGCTTGGGTTTGTATGTGTTAGAAATGCGATATCAGCCAACTTGTAGGCAATCACTAGTGGGTGAGTCCCAAACAACTTCCCCTCTGACTTTTCGGAATTATCTTTTGGAACTAAATGAATGAAAATGGAAGGGTATCCCCATCCACTATCCAAGCCCTGTACATGTCCAGAGGGAAAATAAGAAATTAGAATTTAATACTCATTATTCATCTAGCCCACTTTATAAACAATCTAAGTTATTAATCATAATCCAATGGCAATTTTAATCATAAATCAGAAGGATGATAATATCTTCTTTGCTCGAATAGTAGTTGGGCGGACCTTTGGCCTTTCACCATCCATCTTTGACTTTTGTAATGGTTCTAAAATTATATGGAATGTTGGATCGTGCGCACCCGTTTGGCCCAACTTTCAACATCCATCAAAGGATAATTTTCTCATCATTTATTGAATTGTGCGTACCCGATCGCTAGTGTTTATAGCGACCATGATGCATAAAACAACAATCATATTGCCACAGTAGGTAGATAATTATAGAGACCCTTGATAAACACTAGCGAGTAACTATTCTAATTCAAATCCTGGGAAACCCAACAAACCATCCAAAACTGGGAAATAGAGTGTATAAAGATATTCAGCTGTCCGCATTTAACGACTGAGGTCTCTGATTTGCAGAACCGTCTAACGATGGTGATGGATCAGTAGTTGGCGGAAAAGATATTTCTGCCAACCAAAGCTTCGGCTATTTACTTTAGTTTTGGGTCCCTCATGACCCCCCTCCTGAAACAGTCTTGGCCCTCCATGTAGGCCAGGGAAAAGATGCAACTGCAAAGCATGCATCTTATGCATTTATGGGGATGCATGCATCATATAACTATCATTACCAGCTGACCCGGCCCTGCCTGTAAACGGATATACCATGGTGAGCCCGAAACAGACCTGATTTTTAAATGGGCCCACATTTAAAATCATCAGAGAAAAGAATCAAGCTGAACCAATCTTCAAGTGGGCCACACTGTAAAATTAATAGAAAAAAACTGGATTGCTAATTGGTTGAGGTGTCAAACATGAGGTATGAGATGACTGGATTTAAAAATTAAAAATTAAAAATTAAAAATTAAAGATTAAAAATTAAAGATTAAAAAAAAAAAAAAAAGTCCCTATTATAGGAGGAGATCAGTTACAGCTCATGCAAAAGGAGAAAACGCAGTCCGGTTGCGTACCATGTTATCAATTCAATCCTTCTGATGTTGGTCGAAATTGATGGGGCCTTCTCAGGTCCCTACAGAATACAGATTGGAGAACATTAGATCTCAAAACATGAAGGAACATCATCTCCACTGTACTCTTTTTCTGACCATCAGTTCAACGGTCTGTGTGATGTTTGGATCGTACTATCTCCACCCTACTCTTTTCTGACCATCATCTGAAATCCACCTTCCATTCGGTGGGCAAACAATCAGATGGCTAGGATCATCTAAAAGGGAGATTGAAAGCCAGCAAAGGAAATAGGTTCCCTACAAAGCAGCCTTCTTCCAGCTTTCTCACTCTTTGGATTGGTTGAAATCCTGTTTCCACAGAAAGCCGGCGTGCCGCATACAGGGGTACCCGAGGCTTTGACTGCACTGTCGACATTCTGCATTCATGGATAGCAACTCCTGACTGGCCTTGATCTTGCACTCTCCTAGCCCAATGCCTTGATGGACCTACCAAGTAAAATTTCTGTTTGCCTAACAAAGGATTTATTCCATGGAAGAAAATCAAACAGATATGAAAAACGTCATTTCCTTTTCAACAGTTATCTTAAAATAGCATCTCCCGGGAAAAAAGCATATTCTGCGAATCCAAACACATGCATTAGAAGAAGAAAAGGAAAAGGAAAGGAAAAAAAAAAAAAACCTGGTAACTTGAATCAACAGTCATTTACAAGAAACCCGCAAAAAGACCAAAGTCAGGATCAGAACATTTTTCAAAGATCCCACTACACCACACACACACACACAGCTCTGCCTCCAAAAACCACACACTATAAATGGGCACTACCCTCTGTAGCTATTTTCCCCCCATTCGTCTCTCAGATGATTAGAGATTAAAACCTAAAAAAGCAAAAACCCAAACGCAACAAAGATAATCACACATACCTACGACCTATACAACTCTTCAATCCTCCACCGTGGTTTCCGTCGCAGCAGCCTCCACTGTGGGAGATGCAACCATCATCATTGGCTGAGACAACTCTGTGAATTGAAACTCAATCTGTAGGCGGTGATGGAGTGGTGTCGAAGCCATCAGGCCCTTCTTAATATCAACCTGCAATTCCCGTATGGGAATCGCAGCCAGGAAGCTCTTGATGTACTCTTTGCAGGACTCCTTCCCTTTGCACACCAATACCTCCTCTTCTCCATCTCCATTTCCCGTCCCTTCCAGCTTTCCTGATGTGCTTGTGGCCACTGGCGCCTCCTTCATTTTTGGTTGGGTGGACACATTCACAGGTTCCACAACAGCCACCTGGCGATCAGATGTGGCAGGTTTGCCCTTCTCGTCTGGCTTCCCTTCATTCGGTAATCTGTGGATCAATGTGTCCCTGTCAAACTTCAAGATGTATGCCTGGTTGCACCCTTCATATAGCCTCTCCCCCAGTGTGTCCAGAATGTAGTAAGCTTCAGGCTCAACCTTGAGAATGAAGAAGTGGTCATTCCAGCTGACAATGTAGATGTGTGGGCCACTATCGATGGGGTAGCTCGACCCCACACGGCTGATCTCATCCCAGATATTGTCAAAGGACATTGCGCCATGTAGGAAGTCAAAGCCGTCATCCATGCCTTCTGGATGGAAGAACCCGACAAAGGACTTTTCAGGGACAACGGAGAGCGGGCGGATCTTCGCCTGCAGGACAGTCTCGAGGTCAAAGTGTTTGTCCGGGAACCGCTCCCTGTACGTCTCATTCTCGCAGAGATTTCTCCACTCGAGCGAGCCCTCTCTGATCAGGCTGTCAAACTGGGACTTGATGGGCATCTCGTCTTTGTTGGCTTGGAACCAATCGGCAATGACAGCAACCAGGGCGGTGCAAGCACTCTCGCCAGCAGCCCGCTCACTTCGCTGATCAATGGATGCAAAGAACACTTGGGTGCAGAGCTTCAAGTGCCCGTCGCGGCTTATCAGCTCCTTCTGCTCCCAACTGCCCACGGCAAAGTTGTCATCTCCAAATTCAGAAACCGACGACCGGTTTCCAGCTGCATCATCATCAGCCTTATACCACTGCCAGAAAAAATAGTTTTCAGAGATGCTATACTTCTATTTTGGAGAGTTGAAATAGGAAACTGAAAATGAGATTTCCATGACAACTGATACAGCAAAGACACACGAACCTAATTTCGAAATTCATCGATACCATCAGGACTACTTATCTGACTCAAAATGCATCCAAGAAGCAAGGTGCTCATATTCAAGCAATATAGTCTGAAAATCACTTCTAAAAAACCTGACAACTTCAAGACCAATCTTCTGAAATCTGAATTCATACTTTGGCTGAATGAATGGAAACTCATGAATTTATATGGTCATATGGTATGGGCTGAGCAATGTCACATTGTAAGTATACATGTTGGTATTATGGTCTAACTGAAGTTATGGCCCTCAATGCAGTGGACAGCGGAAATGATTCATGTAGCCGACTCCAATTAGTTGGGATAAGGCTTAGATGATGATGATAGTTTGGGCAGGGAAATCTACATATCAGGAACCCTCTGATGAAAAGACTGGATTTTGAACTTATGTGCTATATTGGCACATATGGTGACATGTACATGACCTGCCTTGTACAAGTGTGTGGAATTAGCGAAGCTCTCTTCTAAAAGTTTTAGGGCATGTATGATCGCCACTTATGAGTTCATCTAATTTTACCTAGCATCAAGCACGCAATAGAGAAAAAAATTGATCCCTACTACATAACCAAATTAAATAAAATAAAATGAACTTATGTTTGAGTGGCAACCAGATGGGCTCTTGTTCTTTTAGAAACTACCCAAACTCTTGAACAGGAACTGTAAGCAAGAAAAGACAAATGCATACCCCTAAGGCAAGAGATTCATCAGATGATGTCAGCTGCCGGCGATCAAAGTCGATGTCATCACCGCCTTCTTCCCCATAAGCTTTCTTTAATAGAGGCTCCCCTTTTGCTTTAGGAGATCTGAAGCTGAGCTTCCTCTTTCTCCAAGAAAGGATGCTTCGTTTCGAAGTCTGCAACAGAGAATGGTCAGGGATGGATGATGTTGTTTCCTCAACATGCACACAACCAACGTCCGATTTGCGGTTGCTGTAGTAAACCCAATCCTCATCTTCCCCATTTATTCTCATTTCGGAGTAAAAGGACCCTCCCGCACAGTTTGCAGAAGCCAGTGTACCATAACTGAATGACTTCCTAAAACTAGAATCCTCCTTGCCATCCTCCATTTCTCCTTCCTCAAAGTCATCAAGAGAATCTGAGTCAAATGGATACGCATATTCAGCATCCTCACTCCTACCAGAGCACCTCCCATCGCTACCCTCATCCTCCCGGCATGGCTTTTTGGATCTTCGAGTTGATACATATTCTGTGAGTATTTTTACTTTTCTCAGTCCAGCTTTGAGAGCGGAAAGCTCATCTTTCTCTTCCGAGAGAGCGTCACCAGGGCGAGGCGACAATGGGACAGGCACTATTGATCTCTGCACCGGTCCTGATGATTCCAGGGCAGTTCTCAACTCCAATAAGCTCAGTGATAGCTGGACAAGAGTAGAGCTCAATGTCAAAAAACCTGAACTTCAAGAGAAAATGGAAAAGAAAAGGGAAAGAAAATTGTAAACAGTAATGTCGATCGTAAAGAACGTTTGAAGGATCATTTGATTTGAAATAAAAATTCACATGAACTCAAAAAAGCTCTCAATATAAATACAGGCTTATGGATTATTTTGATGGCATGAGAATGTTCAGATTTGCTTACAATGCAGATTTAGATAGAAAAAACTTACCAGCAGAATGTGGCTTAATTGGTATGCCAGCAATTTATTTTGTTCAGGGAGGAGGTTATTCAGACGAGTGCTATTGCTTGTTTTTTTTTTTCAGACTGAGTGCTTTTGTGGTCAAGTTGGAATAAATAAGGTGTGATAATATTTCAGAAGCAGGAATATTGGACATTGAAACAAATTTAAATGGACATACACAAATAGATGGATGAGGCTCCGCTGTCCTGTCCAGCAGAGGCAGAGGAACATTTACTTCTAGATCCTTTCCTTCAGCCACAGACACAAACTCTGCAAGGTTCAACGAAGTTGTTCCAATAACAGAGGTTTTGTTCTTCAAACCTTGAGTCAATCCCTGAAATCACAATGAAAGGAGGTTCAGAGATCTCCACAGAAAGAAGAGAATGAGTTAGTCATATTTCATAGTATGGCGCAGAATGACTTCTTTCATTTACGTGACATCTCAAACTATCAGAAAAAGCCCAGCTGGGAGGGAAAAAAAAAATCTCAGAGGCCAAGTACTCTCATACATTGACATGTAAATGAGCACTCATAAGTTGACATGGAAAAGAAAATCTTGTGGTCATTTCAAAAAACAAAATTCGGAGTACACAATATGCCCACAAAAATTATTCTTGTAATCCAAAAGAAAACCTCTACAACGTACAAACTGGGCGAAGTGCCCCAAGGATCCATCCACTACTCGAAAAAATCAATCAAGCATCGAAACATTTCAAACACAGACACCAACATAAATGTTCTAAACTAACAAAACTCAATTAAGACATCAAATGAGATTTCAAAACCATATTTTTCTAAACATTAATGTTGCATGATTGAGCAGCCCTCACAATACCTGAAAAGAGTTTTTTTTTTTTTCCCTGCAAAATAAATACCCTTTTAACAAAAGGGTACCAATAGAAAAGAAAATGGAACTTCTGCTGGCTAGCATTTCGAATGCTTGCCAAAAAAATGAACCAGTTTCAGAAGAGTGGCAAATAAAAATACCGTAAAACAAGGTAGGTAAATGATCTTTTTGCTAGAAGATCGTGATACATCTCAGTCACAAAATCAGAACATTCCGATGCACAAGAATAACCAAATTGTTGAAACACGCTCGAATTTAAAAACTCCCAGAAGAAACCTTGTAATAATTTGAACCTTATGTGAGAATCTGCCCTGGCAGATTGCAGAGGTCAGGTAGAAGATGAAGTCATCCTGCCATTGATATACAGACTCGAATCTAAGATAAAGGTTATCACAAAGGAGTCGAAAACGCACTTGGGAAGGTTCAGACCACTAGATTTATAGGTGAAAACCAAATAGCCTAATCATTAGGCAACTCCCCACTTGTACTAGTACATCGGTGGAAGTTCTAAGATGATGATCGTGAAGAGTAAAATGTCTCCAGAAAAAAATAAAGAATATGGACCGCAGAAATCTAAACAAACTTCTGCTCGTTAAGTTGAAAACAAAACAAAACAGCAGAATTCAACTGTGTACAAGTTCAAGCCTAACACCATCAAACAGAATAAATATTTACTGAAGACCACAACCCTAATGGCTTAAGATGCAAACAAAAACATGTTCTAATTATAGACAGCAACACACCCAAAACGCCCAATACCCAACACAACAAAGAAAAAGCCTGCTGACTGAACAAATATTTTCCCAGTACCAAACAAATATCAGGTGGTGAGATCTAAATCCCACATCATGGAAATTTTGTCTTGCGACCTAAAACGAACTAGAAATGACAAACATCTAGACAGAGATGTGAAATTGAATCCTAGTCATGAAACCTATCAATTGATTTAAACATTGATAAACCAATACAAGGAAACATCAATTTCCATGTGAAAAAGGACCTCATAAGACTCATTTCCTAAAACAGGTCAATCTATGATCCTATTACAGCAGAAGTCCTACAAACACTGAAAGATAGATAAAGCCTTACACTCCAACACATCCATTTCCATATATAATAAATTTACCAATATGATGAATTAGATTTATTTTTTTCCTTTTTATCTTTTTTTTTTTTCCCCTGATCAATTCACATGGTAGAAAATTTCACCAATATGATGAATTATATATATATATATATCTTTTTATCTTCTTCTTTTTTTCCTGATCGATTCACATGGTAGAAAATTTTACCAATATGATGAATTAGAATTTTCCCCATTGAACATAGACAATTAGCCGTACAGTTTACTCACAGGCCAACAATTGGTTTGGATGGAAAAGGTGGGCAGTGGTCAAAGTTGCTGGGCCGAGCTGTAGAATCAAAAATCATATAATAATTCAATGGAGTCAGTTAAAACAGCGGCAAGCTCCATTTCTGCGTATTGCCACAAAAGGCTATGTTCAGGCAGAATAAAAACATAATTATAATAAATGTATGATGAAAAATAACAGAGAAATACAAAACTAGCATCAACTCAAGATGTAGAGAGAGAGAGAGAGAGAGAGAGAGAGAGTCCAACTCACATTCAAAACCGTGAGAGTAATCTCCCATGGATGGAACACACCCTCCTTGTAAGCTGAAAGGGTACAGATGTTCCGAAACTCCTCATTCCATTCGACAATGCCACTGCTCCTCAAATCCTCTTCCTTGGTGAAGTTCCTCTTCACCGTCCGCCTCAAAGAGGTCAAGGCGAGCTTCGGCCCTTTCCATCGGACCTCCACCATCAACCTCGCCATGTCCGACTGCAGCCTCTTTTCGCCCTCTGCCTCCTCCTCCAAATGAGGAAATCCTTCGAGCCTGAGAAGAACAAGCTTGACCTCGAATTTCTTTGAAATAAGAGGCGGCCATGGCCGCCATCTCATCATCTTAACCACCATTCCACCACCGATTCAAACACTAGACAAACTGACAACAGAATCCGCCAAATCACTCCTCCGATAAGATCAAGATCTCCAGAAATTTCAAACGTTTCCTCCAAAAAAGCTAGAGATCTACATAAATCTCCAAAAACTTCCTCAAAAATGCCCCAAATCTACAGAAATCCGCAAATCTCTCAACAGAATATAATAAAAACCTACAGTAAACACCGAATTTCTCCGCAGAAAACCTCAAAACCTTCAAATCTCCGCCGTATATCTCAAAATCTACAGATTCTTCAAACCTCAACCCGAAAATGAAAAAAAAAAAAAAAAATCTGTGGGAAACTCCAAATTCCTCAGCAAAAAAACTAAAAAACTAAAGAAATCCCCAAATTTGTCAGCAGAAAACGATCAAAACATACAGGAAAAAAAAAACCACGATTTCTCCGCAGAAGACCTCACAACCTTCAAATCGCAGTCAAAACACCAAAATCGTCAAATCTCTAACGAAAAACGAATAAAATCTCCAGAAACCTCCAAAAAACTGAGAATCTAAAAAAACCAAAATGATGAGAAACTTTAACGTGCAAAAAACCCAGAATTCTTTTTCCGAAGAGCTCGAGAAAATTTCGGAAACGCCCGATATCTAATCCGGAAATCTCTCTCAACTAGAAATCCCTCTCTCCTCTCTCCCTGAGAGAAGCCTATTTGAAATGGCAAGGAATATATATATATAAATAAAAGAAGGGCGAGAAAATCTCGGACTATAACCGCAACAGCTACTACACTTTCAAGGCCGGCCAGCATATCTCATGAAAATTCCTCTCTCTCTGTCTCTCTCTCTAGGGTTTTAACCCTGCGACTGGGTAAAATGACTAACCATAGTTACTTAGTTAACCACATTGAAGAGTAGCTGGGTTATGATCATATACAGCCACTGTATATGATTTACTCGCTACAGCGTTCCCTTTACTTTGAAACGTGTTGAATGCATAATACATCCGGTTCGTTAAAAATGTGGGCCACACCGTTATGATTCGATGAAAGAAAAATCATGCCGGTCAGTAAAATCAGAGACACGCAACGTTAAAATCAACGGGCATCCGATCATATGATTCAGTGTGCTTTTTATCATTTAATTAGTAGATGGGAATTTCATCTTAGGTAATTTTCGTCGTGCGGCCCACCTTTTTCACGAATCAGATTTTATAAATATTTGAATTTTGAGCCGACGAAAAATGGACGGATATGAAATTCCACGTACAGTCGCTGTATGTAAAAACGTGTCGTTGGTTTCGGAAGTGGATTGCGTCCTACCCCGCCCGGACGATTATCCGTCCAGGCAGGGATCTTTGGGGCCCAATGTAATGTAATAGTTTTATCCACTCCGTTCATCCATTTTTCCATATCATTTTACGTTAAAATGTTAAAAATGAGACATGTTCAATTCTCAAGTAGACCACACGAAAAGAAGCTAAAGTGATAATGACACGCACCGTTGAAAATTTTCTAAGCACCACCGTGATTTTTTTTACCATCCAACCTATTAATAATATCATGTAGACCTCGATGAAGTGAAAAAACAAATATCAGCCTGATCTGAAACTTCCGCACCTCCCAAGAGTTTTTAATGGTTTAAGTTCAATCACCACTTTGTGGTCCACGTAAGCCTTTTTTCCATCTAATTTCAGTCAAAATGTCATAAAATTATCTTTAAATATGTATGGACGGCGTGGATAAAATATTTAGATCAATGTGGGCCCCACATAGCCATGCCCGGACGGATTAACCCGTCCGGGGTTAGGACGCAATCCGCTTCCGTTGGGATCATTCTCCCTTTTCGCCAGTCGGGCGTAATAGCTCATGGGTCGATTCTCGCGAAGAGAGTGTTTTTGAGAATTGATACATGCAACTGTACCACAATTTGTGGTACTGTACTCTCGTTCCAGCTAATATACCTTTTTCGTTGGACCTTGAAACCATGAGAATGTTAGACTCCACAGAGTATGACTATCTTCAAGAATCAAGATGATCCGCTAACTAGGTGGGCCATAAATGTATATTCACTCAAACCGTTGGTTTACCATTGATTTGAATTGTGTGGTTTATTTAAGAAGAATAATAAAGTGATTTTTATCTAACTTAATAATCAAATATTTTACTACTGTTTTAACGGTCCTGATTTTCTGAAAAATGGCAAGTTAGCACGAAAGATGCTACAGTAGTACAAGTTATAGTACTTTCCTTGGAAAGGATCAGTTCTCGATGCAGACATCCAACACTTGTGCGAGCGAGGAACCGGGGTAACCCATCAGAAGGAGCGACCTGATTTCGGTTTGGTAAAATCCGTCAAACGTGCTATCGTTTCAATCTATGTACAGGTGGGCCCCAACATGAGGATTAGACCCGATCCATCCATTAGGTGGGCCACACAAATAGGATGAATAACGCAATCGACAGTTCTGGTTAAATGGTCTACTGGTGCCGTACACGGCGGCCTTTTTCATCAGTTGACTGACCTGTGTAGTGCCACTGGATTATTATTATTATTATTATTATTATCATGATTTGCTACAATGGTGATCTTCATGGTAGGGTACGCCTTTTGCACGGTTTGGATGTCCTACACGTGTGAGACACTAGCCGAAGAGATGCGTTGTATCTTAAGGTACTGTACAACTGACTGTAGGTGATCATTGGCCCCCTCAAAAAGGTCCACTGATAATGGGTTCAGATGCATACTGATCTGTACCGTTTTTGGAATATTTCTTGTTCAAAGGGCACTTCGTGGAATGAATGGCTCGGATCTTCCACAAACGCCTTTCCAATCCGTCCCTCTCTGTGGGAGTAACTTCCCTCGCGTCTTTATCCACGCCGTTCGTACATTTTTTCGGGTCATTTTAAGGAATGAGCCTTAAAAATTAGGCAGATTAACTGCTGAATTGGACCACACCACATGAAGCAGACGCCCTCCATTGAAAACACAAATTTCGTCTTGATCCAAACTTCTTTGGCCCCAAAGAGCTTTCAATGGTGGGCATTCAATCCCCCATTTGTGGTCCACTTGAATATTGAATCTGCCTAATGTGTGTTCTTCCAACCTAAAATAATCTTTAAGAAATGTACGAACGGCGTGGATTAAACCCATATATCGGTGGGCGCAAGATTCCTTTCCTGGACCGATTCCGCCCCGATTCCGTCGAAACGGGGCAGGACGCATTCCGATTTCGACTTTCGGAGCAAAATATGCGAGGACTCTTCGCGCGATTTGAAATTGAAGTGTATTTGCGGATTGAGTATTACCCGAACGGACTATACAGTGGTATATATGTTCTATCCACACTGTTAATCAATTTCCATGGATCATTTTAAGAAATAAATCCGAAAAATGAGAAAGATTGAAGGCTTACGTGGACCACACCATGGGAAACTGTGGTGATCTAATTCTTACCGTTGAAAGCTTTCAAAGGCCCACCATGGTGTTTACTTGCCATCCAACCTGTTCATAAGGTCACATGAACCTAAAAAGGGAAAATATAAATATCAGTTTAATCCAAAACCTTTTAAGCCCCTTAAAAGTTTTTAATAGTAGGAACTAAAATCAGCCTTCTATTATGTGGCCCACTTGAGTCTTCAATCTCTTCCTTTCATGCTTATAATATAAAATGATCTATCAAAATGGATGGTCTGGGTAGATGAAACGTATACATCATCGTGGACGGCACAGATCTCCTGATGACACGTATACATCATGGTGAACGGCACAGATCGTATACATCATGGACGGTACAGATCCCCTGACAGGACCGTCGTCTCAATCTACGTCCTAATGGGGTAGCACCCAATCCACGCCCTAGGAGATACTCGTGCAGACGCATGACACGTGTTATGAAGTGGGCCATTAATTAGTTGGTGCAACCGTGCCACGAGTTAAGCACGCCCCACTCATTAGGTGAGGCATACGTGCAATTGAATTTTGAGTGTTGGTAATCTTTATTACCATTTGTGGCCCACCTGATAGGTGGACCGTTCTTTTTATTTGGTTTAGGTCACATTCAAGCTTCTTAAAGGGTTTAGGGTTTAGATCACATTCAATCTGGTGTCCTAGTAGGTGATCCAACCGTCCGCAAGATTGACTTCATCTTAGATCGAGAATTATTGAAAAAGGAACTTGGTTATTGGAATTCTCTGGCACTTTGACTAATTACTTGTTTCGTTGAATGTAGACCGTATTCTGGAGACTTTTGAGGCATGCATCTTTTGCCGTTGTATTTCATCCATTCGCGGTTTGGATCATTAATTGATTATGACCGCGGAACCAACGGCCATAAACCGGCCGTATCCTATGCGACCCCCCAGCACATTATATCCCTGGTGGCATGACGTGGCCCAAGTTATATGAAAAGGGATTGGCTATTCCCCCTGCCACTAGTCAATGGCTAGTGGCAGGTGCTTTGTGGGCCCTACCATGATATATGTGTTTCATCCCCCACCCCATTCTTCCGTATCATTTCATGGAATGAGCCCATAGATAAGGTTGATCCAAATCTCAAGTGAACCATACAGTGTACGTCCACTATTAAAAACTTCCTGTGGGCTACAAAAGTTTAGGATCAAGTGATATATATTTTTAGTCTTAGATGGTGGACATCCAATCACTACTTTTTTTCCATGGTGTGGTCCATTCGAGATTTAGATCCACCTTATTTTTGGGATCAAGCCCTAAAATTATCATTAAAAATGGATGAACGGCATGGATAAAACACATACATTATGTGGGGTCTACATAGCACCGACCATGGTAGCTGCGTCACTGGCCAAACCGCGTCCAATCTATATTGGCTAGTGTAATATATATGCTTTTTCCCACACCGTTGGTTTATTTTGACAGCTCAATTTGAAACATGAGCTCAAAAAATGAAGCTACGTAAGCCACATTACAAGAAAGAATGAGTACAATTATCGAAACTTTTACTAGAGCCACCACCATATTTATTTAACTCAATCAAAGTAAATTACAAACATACACTTGACACAAAACTTTTATGTCCCCTAAAAAGTTTGTAATGGTAGTCATTTTCTATGGTGTGTTCCACCTAAACTTTGTATGTATTTCATTTTTGGGCTCATATGATAAAATGAGCCACACAGTGCTTGACCACGTAGTGCCATGGGGTGGCTCACAGATTGCCTGCCACACCCAGTCCAAGGAAGTCCCACGTGGTGAGAAGCTCAGTAGGGGAAATAATAGTGAGGCTACGGTAATGTTTGTGAGAAGTCCACTCCGTCCATTTTATCAAATCACACCAGGACATAAGCTTTAAAAATAAATCCAATCCAAAACTCAAGTAGACCGCACCACATAAACAAGGATTAAATATATAACATATAAACATTCATAAGGCTACTAAAGTTTTAGATTAAGCTGATATTTGCATTTAAGTTAACGGACCCGAAAAGGTAGGCATTTCACTGCCGGCTCTTTCCTACGATGCGGCTCACTTGATTTTTAAATCTGCTTCATTTTTTAGCTTATATCTTAAAATAATCTAGAAAAATGGATAACCAACGGTGAATTACTGACAAAAATCACGGTGGGCCCACCCAGCTTTTGAGAGCCTGCGAGGGAGACGGCGCGTGCTGGAGGCAATCTGCTTCTGGATGTATTTTAGCCAACCCCATTCCTCTCTTACGCACCTCCACATCCGCTGAAATGACACGTGGTGGACCCATCAAGGATAGACCAAAAGTCAAGCCGGTTAACTCATCACGTGGACCACACATACCGCAACCATAAATTAGTATGATAAAAAGGTAAAGCCGCAAGCACATTTAGTGGACGCAAATGGCCCGCCTGATGAGTGGTCCTAATTCGACATGGACAATATCATTTCGTGGGGCCCACCGATGCAGTTGCCAAGATGCTCCACACGCCCGTGCCCCCGCCACACGAAGTTCCTGGGTCAGAAGCTGTAGGGCCGACAGAGATGCCCGTGACAAATCATATCCGTTCAGTTTCAAAAGATTACAGTACGACATGAGTTCAAAAATCAGGCCATCTAATACTCAGGTGGGCCACACTGAATGAAACAGTGAGAACAGAATCGTCTACCGTTGAAACCTTCCTAGAGACGACTATGATGTTTATATGCCATCCAAACCGTTCATAGGGTTACTACCAGTCAGATGAACTGTATCTTCAAATATCATCTTGATACAAAACTTCTATGGTCCACACGAAGTTTTCATGTAGGTGTTCCATCCCTACTGTTTCTTATGGTGTGGACCACCTGAGTTCTGAATCTCTCTGATTTTTGCGCTTTTTTATTAAAGTGGTCTTGAAAAACTCATGGAAGGAGTAGATTTGTAACGGGCATCTCTGTGGGACCCATTAGCTTCTGACCACAGCAACTTCCCGTGGCCCGGGTGCACGGGCAACTCGCGTCGAAAATCTGTGGGTGCGTTGGCAGGTTGACATTTTATGCAGATTGCCTGTGTGGGGCCTACCTTAATGTATATGTTTCATCCACTCCGTCCATTATTTTCGTCATCTCATTTTAATTTAAAATACAAAAACTAAGGCAGACCCAAATTTTAAGTAGAACACATCAAAGAAAAAAGTGGGGATTTTAACGTCCACCGTTGTAACATTCCTAGGGCCCACAACGGTGCTTATTTTCCATCCAATCTGTTCATAAGGTCAAAAATACCTGGATTAAAGGAAAACACAAATATTATATTGATACAAAACTTCGGTGCCCTTAAAGAATATTTCAACGATAAGCATTCAATCCCCACTTTTGCCTATGGTGTGGTCCACTTTGAAATTTTTATCTGACTAATTTTTAAGACCATAACCTAAAAGAATATGAAACAATGGATGGACCGGTGGATAAGATATACACATCATGTTGGGCCCCACAGATTCAGCTCACCAGGGATATCCCTCTCACCGGGTCCCGTTGACACTTTGAAAAGGCCAGTTTTTTTATAATCTCGTAGACTATAAACACCCATACACGTACACATGGCTATTTGACAGGTGGAATAACTATACCTCAATCCAAACCGTCCAAAAGACTGGCCCATCGACTATGGAGGTGTTCTTTACCAGAGAGACTAAAAAATCCTGGCCTTTGATTAATGAACATTTTTTATTTCGATTCGGAACATTGGCTATTTCTCATAGAACCATCCACTCGGATTACGGCACAATCACACCAGATCCCTTGATGAAGGATAAAGTAGCATAGGGTCCACCATTTGGTGATTTAGATTCATCACTGACGTACATTGTACTCACGCGGCTGTGGACAACTGATTCTTCCTTTGTTACGCGAGGAAGTGGAGATATACCATGCTACGGCAGAGTATGGTGGATCATACACAGGCACCAACCTGCACTCTCGATCCCAACCATCCATTATGTGATCAGTGTACCTAATTGGTTAATTCTCAAACATCAAATTAGATTATTTAGAAGAACAGTTATCAGCGGTGTAAACTAATGGAGAACCGTCCGTTTGATGCCGCCAATGGTAAGGATTGTTTGATCATATTGATTTTGATCAATGGCCCATCAATGATGGGCCACACTTCGGACATTCGTATTGAGTGAGGGTGGACCACATCTGGGGGTGGCAATCGGCCGGGTATGTCCAGTGGATAACCGGACCCGGCCTGACATGAGGTGGGCATGGTTTAGGTAAACCGGTGTAGGTGCATGTTGGAATATCAATTTCAGCTCATTTAATAAATGGCCAGGCATGGATTTGTGCTTGTAGCTAAAACCAGCATGAAACAGATTATATTTAAATATTACGTATTTATAGAGAAATGCTCTAATGCTCCTGCTTTTAGTTGCCTAAATTTAGTTAGACATTCCAATCAATTGATCTAAACCGTCCATTATGTGTAGAATGAATTTCTCAAGCTATTGTGCCAAAAAAAAAAAAAAAAAAGGCATTGATTGGATAATCCAATACATCCTTAATTTGGACTTATTTTCTATAGTCATCCTTTATCCAGACCATGAGTGGGATGGCTATGATTACCTAACATAAGTGATTCTTGAGAAGCATAAGATTTGACAGCGATCTCTAAGGAGTAGATGGATCAAATTGTTGATTGGTCCTATTTTTAAGTAAATCATCTTGATAGTCTAAATTAAAGACCATTGATTAAATGGTTAATGGTTGATGAATGGTATAGATCAATGGATTGGACAAATCAAGTGCCCTAATATAACTAAATGCATCTAGGAGCACTATAACTTATAATACAACTAAATGCAACTAGGAGTATTATAGCTTACACTGCTTTGGGAACACCGTAGCATTCCTCTCTCTCTCTCTCTCTCTCTCTAGTAAGAAAATAGGCTAGTTCTTTATAAATCTAGTAAGAAAATAGGCTAGTTCTCACCTTATTATATGTACTAATTAGTATTAGACACATTATTAATGTCATTCTAATACGATTGTGTATGTTAATAATACATATATTGGGTTAAAGGAAAGAAATTCACCGTTGTCAAACTTGAATTTAAACACAATGATCACTAATCAATAAAAATTTGTGTTTCATTGATCTAAGTATAATGTTGTTCCATGACCACATCATAATTTTAAGATGAACCTGTGATTATTCATATATTTTGATTTTATAGGAGGGCATGAATGCTGAGTTGAGATAGAAGGTTTTCATCATCAGTTTGACAACAAGTCAATAAATTTGCCTTACCCTACGTAGGAGTGTTAGTGTCCATTAATATTGGATTGGACCCATTAGATATTTGCATTAGAGGATTACTTCAAATCTCTAGATCAAAAAGGCCTATCATTCTTAGTTTAGATCTACTTACGTGTGTATTAACTTTTTCTAATCCTTTAAAACTAAGGACATATGGGAGTTCACGTTCCTAGTGTAATATGCTTCGGCCTACCTCATAAAGTCAATTGAAGTGATTCTTATGTTAGTGTTCTGTGCTCATTCATTAGGATACAATTGAGACTCATATGATTCAACAAGGGATTGACTATCTAGGTATATTCTTATGATTGAATTATAATATATCAAACTATATATTAAGTTTTTTTCACTAGCTCCGACATAAAAGGTCTTAAATAGTTTATGAATGTTTTTAATCATTGTTTTTTTCATTTTAATTGGAAAAAGGTTTTAATCACGCTTTATGATAATTTCGATGGTTAAGATCATTAGTATGGGAATTGGATCAAGAATAGATGGCCATAGTAAGTGGGGGATTGAGTCAATTTGAGTACACAATCAGATAAGATTACAAACTTTAGATATAATAAGGCTTAACAAAGTCTGTAAGGATGTGGTATATAGCAACATACTAGTGTCTTTACCTAAAATCCTAGCTCTTCATAAATATATTCTATTACAAAGGGATTCAAAGAAAGCCTTAAATATTCATACTCCTATATACATCATCACATACAGAGAGAAAGAGAAAAGAGGAGAGAGAGGTTGCTTCTCTCCCCTCCTTGTATCCACACATCACATGTGTAGGGTCTACCCTTTAAACTACTTTTTATGTGAAGCTCTAACATGGATCTAAGTTAAGTATGTGGGCTCATTTTTTCTCCTTATCTAGGATAGATGTAGGAGAGAGCTTAAACATTTTGAAGAGGGTTTTAAAGAGAGGCTAGGATTTTCTGAAGGGTTTACATCTGTTAGTTCATCTAATATCTTGTAATTTGTTCTTCATAATGGATTTGTTTGTCCCTTATATCATGGGTTTTTTTCTGTTAGGATTTTTCATGTAAAATTGTATGTTCCTATGCATGCTTTGATGTGTTTATCGTTTGCTTGTTTGATTCAGATTATAGGTTTTTTTTCGCAGTCCTCAAGTGGTATTATAGTTATACATTAGGACAAACGTTAAGTATGAAACTGAAAAGTTCACCAGTAAAAATAACTTTGAATTAGGAAATGTGAAGATGAAAGGCTTTCTAGTTCAATAAGGATTGCAACAGATACTCCTTAGTATAGTGAAGTATTCTTAAACTATGGCCGAAGAAGAGTATGAAGAACTAGATAAGAAAGCGAAAACATTAATTCAATTATGTGTTAGATAAAGTCATTTATAATGTCCTTGATCAAAAGACCACCATAAGGCTTTGGAAGAAATTATAAGGCTTGTATATGACGAAATCTATATCGAATCATCTGTATCTAAATAAGCAATTCTAAAACTTAAAGATGACAGAATGTCTGATATTAATGAACAGATCAGCGTATTTAATCAGTTACTTTACAAATTGACAAGTGTAGAAGTGACAATTGGCGAGAAAGACTAAGCTCTAATTCTATTGATTTCCCTTTCAGAATCTTAAGGGAGTCTCATAGACACTATATGCCAAGGTAGAGGACTATTAATGTCGAAACTGACATCTCACCCCTTCATTAGAAGTAGTTAAGAAAAAAGGACTGGCAGTGATACCTCTATGAATGCATTGGAAGAAATTCTGAGCAGTAAAAGGGAAACTCATGATCTCGGTCCAAGTCTAATGACAAGGAAGATGAAGTGCTGGAATTATTAGAGACAGTAGCATATGAAGAAGGATTGCCAGAATCCTAAAGCCCAAAAAAGGAAAAAATCAAATGAAATGCCAAAAGAGGCCAACATAGCGGAATCCAGTGAGGAGGTGATGACATTAAGTAGATTATCTACCACAGTGCGTGCGGAAACTTGTCAGATCTGTACAATTATGGCTAAGTCATACAAAGACGTGATTAGGACCAATTTAAAATTCTTTCCTTAAAAAATAATTTACCAATTAAACTAACAATATAATTAAAATTAAGGCTTCCAAGCCAAAGCGAGTCCAATCATATAAACTGCAATGAATATGCCAATTAAGCAACTAGTCTATAAAATATAATGAGCTTGTGTATGCGTGCAAAATAAGTGCCTATCATACAATCCAATTCAAGCATCCATATGATATAAATAACTAAACACATAAGCATAAATATAACTGTACTTAAATGACAATTACAAATACTAGCATGTATAATAATTCAGTTTTCCTACTCCACTTCTAGCGAACGCACTCTCTTCGAGTGTACTGGTATTCACTTAGGAGTTTTTAATAAATTCATCCTTAACCTTTATAAGCGTACACTCCCACCAGAGGCATAGTCTTATAAACGTACACTCCTGTCAGAGGTTTATATAAGGACTTGACATGCATACATTCCCATCGGATGCTTAAACAAAGACTTACAAGCGTACACTCATGTTAAAGGCCTACATAAGGATTAACATATATACACTCCTATCGGAGGCCTATACAAGTACTTAATAAATGTACACTCTCATCGAAGGCAATACAAGAACTTACACACGTACTCACCATGTTGGTGACGATACGGTCCTATATAAGAACCCACATGAGTTTGGGTCACAAATTCTATACTCAATCCTACAAAATGAAAAAAAAAAGTATGTGAACTCTTACAATTGATAACTTACTTGTCGGATTGAGTTCCTTTGTAGCACCTTACTTGATATTCTTAATTAATACTCTCTCATGCTTCAATCAGCTTCTCTTGTACTCTCCCGATCTTTAAAGTCAGCCTTCTTCTACTTCCTTGTATCGGTCATCTTGCACTTGATACTCCAATGAGGCTACCAAGGTAATGGGAAGAATTTGGTTGAATATCCTACAATTAAATATTTAGTTGGTTTTTAAATACAGATTCACCTATATGGGTATTCTGGAGGTTTAAAAGATAAAATATTTGCCTATTGAATTAGTGTCTATCCTCTAAATAATGTAAGGAAATGAGATTATCTTCATACGGATGTTGAAATACTCATGAGAGTTATTAATCACATGCAAAATGACTTAGATCCCCTTAGGTGAGAGCTTAGAAGTGTTGGAAAGTATTGGGACATACTAGGGCTTATAACTCACTCAAAAACTATTATCTGGTCAAGAACCGAATGCCCATTTTATATAAAAAGGTTTCCAGCGGCTATAAAATGATTATTTAACGGCTTTATTGATATGATCAAAAGGCCCTTTGATGGAATCGAAGGTCATTCAATCCCATTAAGAAAATTCAAAAATTTTGTTTGGTTGTGGGACTAATTCTTCAATCTCATTGAGCTGGTCTCCGATGCCATCGAGACCTATCGATAGGCTGTCGATGGGATCGAGGACCACTCGAAAACTATTGTTTTGGGCAGATACATTCACAGTGGCTTTGCACCTTTTTTAGCTTATCTTAACATATTCCAATTAAGGTCTTAAGGCTATGTGATGATCAAACAAGTTTTACCTATCAAGGTCAGGATCATCTAGAGGGTAAGTTATTTTGGATCTAAGGTTAGGGTCACCAAAGTACCTGAATTTACTTATTTTTCACTTATTCGATGCTTCAAATCTTCATGTGTCTTCAGCCTTCAGCTTCTAATGGCTCAACTGACTCACTGACATACAAACACATGTGATTAATAAATAGGTGCACTAACGGGTGGATGGTTTTGACGTTTTAACGCATCAAAATCTGGATATCTCATCGATGAGTGGATTTTAGATTTGGGAGCTTCATACCACATGACATTCAACGAAGTTGGTTCACCAGTTACAGTGAGTGTGATGGTGGCTAGGTGTTTATGAGCAATGCCTTTGCCTGTAAGGTTGTTGGAATCGAATTGATATGCATTAAGGTGTTTGATGGATTGAAGCATATCCTAATGTATATGAGACAAGTTCCTAAACTGAGGAAGAATCTAATATCTCTAAAAGCCCTCGATTCACTTAGGTGCCAGTTCAATGAATTTGATCGTGTCTTGAAGGTTTCACAAGGAACACTCATTGTGATGAAGGCATAGCGGATTGATAACCTTTACAAGTTGATTGTGAATACCATATTGGGTGAAATTGCAATATCTGTAATGAAATCCACATCGACATGTTTATGCATGCGCGCTAAGTCACATGAGCGAGCGCGGTATGAATGTATTTTTTTTAATCATTGCTTGATTCCTACTTTTAAAAGTGTTGATTTTAATATATATATATATGTGTGTGTGTGTGTGTGTGTGTGTGTGTGTGTGTGTGTGTGTGTGTGTGTCTGTGTGTGTGTGTGTGTGTGTGAGCATTGTATATATGGGAAACAATCACGGTCATCTTTTAAATATGAAAAATATGTTAGTAAGGGTGTTTTAGATTATATGCATTTTGATGTATGGGGGTCGTCGCATGTTGTTTTTAGAGGGAGGTCATCATTCTTTGTGTCATTCATAAATGACTACTGTAAAATTATGTGGGTTTACTTTATAAAGCATAAATATAATATTTTCACCACTTTCAAGGTATGGAAGGCGATGGTAGAAAAACAATTAAGGCAAAATTTAAAAATATTAAGAATAAACAATGGTGGACAATTCACTTTAAATGAATTTAATCAATTTTATAAAGATGAGGGGATCATACTGTATAACACAGTCAAAGACACACTAGAGAAGAATGGTATGACGGAACGAATCAATTAGACTTTTTTAGAGAGAGCCCGAATTATGTTGATCAATGCGGGGTAAAGGTAGTCATCGAGTCGAGTCGGACTAGATTGGGTCCAACTCGACTCGGTCCGAAATTTTCAATGCACTGACCCGAACTCGATCCGATTCGAGACCAAGTCTGGGTCCTCTGACTCGATCCAATCTGTTGCACTGCTAGCCTGACCCGAACCGAGTCTGACTCGGTCAAGGAAACCGAGTCGGATCGGGTTAAGTACAGTTCGGATCGAATATTTTATTTTAATTTTTTTTTGAAATTTTTTTTTTTTAAATATGATTTTCACCGTTAAAAAATTCGTAGGGTCCACCATAACGTTTATTTTCCATTCAATCTGTTAATAAGGTCACAACTACATGGATGAAGAGGAAAAAAAAATTCATATTGATCCGAAACTTCTTTGACCCCTATAAGAGTTTCAATGGTAGACGTTCAACCCCCCACTGCTTTTTATAGTGTGATCCAGTTGATCTTTATATGTCTTATTTTTTGGCTCAAGCCAAATGGGTGGATGGTTTAGATATAACACATACCTCATGATGGGACCCACAGAACTTGGTGACGTCAATACACCAGCTGGCCTAACACGTGGTACACTTGCCAATCTGCTTCCTTTAGGACGCGGATTAGCTACTGATCACAGGTTGAGTAGCCAGACTCGCTACTGAAGTGACGTCACTAAGTTCTGTGGGCCCCACCAAGATATGTGTTGTATCCACACCGTCCATCCATTTATAGATTTCATTTTAGGGCATGAGAGAAAGAATGAGTCAGATCCAAAGCTCGAGTGGACCCCACTACAGAAAACAGTGGAGATAGTGATGCCCACCATTAAAAATTTCTAAGGGCCACAAAAGTTTTCAATCAAGCTGAAATTTGTTTTTCTCCTTTCATGTCCATCTTAACTTATAAACAGGTTGGATCTCAGATAAACATCGTGGTGGACCTTATGAAGGTTTCAATGGTGGACATCATTCTCCCCACTGTTTTTTGTGGTGGGGTCCACTTCAGATTTGGATCTGAATCATTCTATCTCATGCCCTAAAATGATCTCTCCAAATGGATGGACGGTGTAGATACAACACATACATCATGGTACGCCCCACAGAACTTGGTGACGTCACTTCAGTAGGGAGTTGGCTACTCATCCTGTCAATATCTAGTCTGTGTCCCTTCCTTTATCTTCTTTCCTTTCTTGTGTCAGAACTCAGTGCTCGATGCACCTTGAGCCATGAGCTGAGAGGACAAATTGGCTACTCCCCCTGCCACTAGCCAATAGCTGGTGGTCGGTGCTTTGTGGACCCCACCATGATGTATTTATTTCATCCATGTCGTCCATCTATTTTTCTAAATCATTTTATGGTATTAAACCAAAAATGAGCTATATCACAATCTTAAGTGGACAACATTATAGGAAACAGTGTTGAATGAATATTATGCAGATCGGATCGGATCGATTCAGATTGGCCACTGATCTGAACTCAACTCGATGTACGGTCAGATCTAAGTGGACCTACTCGATCCGACCCGATCCTAGCCTTCGGATCGGGTCGGATTCTACCCAGCTCTAATGTCGGGTTAGGCAATAAGCTATGGATTGAGACCGTCAATACGGCTTATTACTTAGTGAATTGGTCTCCCTCTATGCCAATAAATTATAAAATTTTATAAGAAATGTGGAGTGGTCATTATATAAACTACTCAGGACTACGAGTATGTGGTTGTGACACTTACTCTTATGTACCATCATTTAAAAGATAAGATATACCAAAAGGTGAAGAAGTGCACCTTTGTTGGCTATGATGATGGTGTGAATGGATACAAGTTGTACGACCGAGTCACACATAAAATCATGATTAGCCATAACATCAGGTTTGATGAGGATTCCTTATTCTGTAAGAATGAACATAAGAAAAAAAAATGAACAGTTATTGATATTGAAGTTGAAAAGGGTGAGATACAAGAAGAATTCAAGTCATATGAACAAGTACAGGAGTAGATGGATCAGCCACCTGTGAGAAGAGATCCACCAAGAGATTACGGATTATTAGTGAGATACAGATATGACTCTAATATTACATTCGCTCTTATTATGGATAAAGGGGATCTGTCTACCTTTCAGGATGCACTATATACAAATGTTGAGAAGTGGATGGTGACAATATAAGATGAGATGCACTCTCTGTATAAGAATGAAACGTGAGAGCTGGTAGAGCTTCCGTTTGGTCGTAAAGCGATCGGTTGTAAGTGGATTTATTAGAAGAAACATGATAAATACGAGGTGAAATTAATAGCGAAGGGGTGTGCTTAGAAAAAACACGTCGACTTCAATGACATCTTCGCACTTATTGTCAACCAAGTGTCTATCATATTTTTGTCAGCGTTATTTTTCCAATACAATCTCGAACTAGAACAATGGATGTGAAAATCGATTTCCTATATGGGGAATTGGAAGAGCGGATCTGTACGAAGCAACTAAAGAAGTTTAAGATACATAGGTTAGAGAATAAGGCTTGTAGGTTAAGGAGGTCGTTGTACGGCTTGAAATAGTCACCTAGGTAGTAGTATAAAAAATTTAATACTTTCATGGTGAGTTGACAGTTTACCAGAAGTGAATATGATTATTGTGTGTACTTCAAGGCATTAGGTGATGAAGAATTTATTGTATTGATATTATATGTTGGTGACATGGTTATTGCTAGCCATAACAAGTTTGAAATCAATATATTGAATACTCAGTTATCCAAGACATTTGAAATGAAAGGTCTGAGAGCTACAACGAGGATTTTTGTCATTAATATATACAAAGATAAAGAGATGAACATATTATAGTTGTCTCAAGCTAAATACCTTGAGAATGTATTGGTGAAATTTGAGTTAAATAAAGATAAACCAGCTAACATATCTCATGCTACTCACTTTCGACTTTCTTCAAAGCAATGCCCCATTACAGGTGAAAAAAAACAGTTTATGTTTTGTGTCTTATTCAAGAGCAGTTGGCAGTTTGATGTGTGTTATAGTTAGTTTCTACGAGACCGGATATTTCACATGCAGTCGGTGTTGTGAGTAGATACATGTCAAACCCCGGCAAGTAACATTGGGAGGCACCTTATTAAGAGACACTTCAGAAACCTCAGATAAAGATGATATATAACCATTCTCATAAAAAATGTGAGTGGGAATGTGACCATAGTGAATTAAGATGTGAAACGCAATATTTCTAAACTTTACCACTTTTCAGAGAAAAGTAAACGAGGGCATTTTAATCATTTTAACTCATGAAAAAGCACCCCCACCCAAGATTCACATAAGCTATGTGGGTTCACCATATTGTATATGTAAGTTATCCACTTCGCTTATAAAGTGTTTCAAAAATACTCTAACACACATGTAAGCCAAAATCATAAAAATTAAGGGCCAAATTAAAATAAGATACAAGAGATAATGATATATATGGTTTGACAATATGCCTACTCAACAAGATAATAGCATAGAGTTTTCTTCTCAACTAAAAATAAAATAAAAATTAAAAAATACAAGTGAGATCTCTTCTTTTATACAAGAAATCCCCCGAGTAGAAAATTTTCAAAAATAGATGAATAGAATAGAATAGGATTTATGTTTGTGTGTGTGACCTTCTGTATATAGACCACACACCACAAGAAATAATTTTAAAAGTAAACCACACCATAAGAGAAAATATAATATATATAACACCAAACTAAGAATCCTTCTCGGCTGCAACAATGAGAACTGTTTTAAGTTGTATGTACCGAGGATAAACCCGATTAAATATTCACATGGCCACAAATGATCCCAAAACCACTTAGTTCACGTATGAGTTTTGCATATGGCCATTTTTTATATATTTTCTTCATCTTGGTAGGTTACAAACGATTAATGAATTTGATGGCATCCCATACCATTCTTCAATGGACGCCCCCACATACTGACCTATGATCAGCATCTCATCCTCATTCTTCTTCAGCCCCTCCTTTTCTTCTATTTTTCTCTCTTCTTCTTTTTTTTTGAAAAAAAAAAAGTAAGATAGAACCCATGGGGAGTGGGTTTTTCATGTGCCACATGTTGGCTCCATAGAATTAGTTGTTTTACCACGGCGTGATACAGGTGCCGTAGAGGATTACAATCCTATAAAAGATTAGGTCTTAAGTCCAACCAGTTGGACAGAAAATCATACCCACCCAGTGAATATCTCCGTACCTGCCGTGTGCATCTAACATCTGAACCATCAATATATTCACCTCACTATGAGGGTTGCATTTGTCAAAATCATTATAATAAACTCATTATGTGGACCACATTTGAATTTTTTTTATTTATCAATGGCCATACTTTATTTTCTTAGGTGTGGCCTACCAGATTATTATATTGGTCTAATTTTGACATAAGGTGACCCTCATGTTGCGAACAACCAATTAGACACGTTGGATGTCATATATATATTGATATCTTTCAGGTTATATTTTGATGGACGGTAATATAAGTTCCAGCTGATCGCACTGAGACTGCATTAAGTTAAATTGCGTACGCACGATGAAATTGTTACTTGCACGCGCATGCACGTTGAAAGTGTCAGCAGCACTAAAGTGCTACGTTGAAAAAAATATAAAAAATGCATCAGACTCACCCAATCCATCAGATGCAATGTCACATTTTCAACTCAGTTTAAAAGCCTAAAAAACTAGGCTGCACCCAATTAATATTCGTTTAGGTCGGGTCAGCGACTCGACTCAATAGCTCAATAACCATAGTTGCATTAGTTATTTTGCCATATATAAGTATGTACTATTAGAAAATTAAAAAAGTAACTAAGTGTTGCTGTTGCATGGCTACTTTAATGTATGTGTTTTATCTACACTGTTCATCTGTTTTGACAGATGATTTTAGGCCATGAGCTCAAAATTGAAGCATATCTGAGCGCAAGTGGACCATGCTCACTAAACAGTGGAGATTTAAGACATGTTGTTGAAAACTTATTAAGAGCCACGTGATTTTTGGATAAGCTGATATTTGTGTTTTTTCTTTATACATGTTTGCCGGACATTATGAGCAGGTTGGATGGCAAATAAATATCATGAAGGCCTTGGGAAGGTTTCAATGGTGGGCATCTTTATCACCACTACTCCTGTAGTGTGGTTCACTTGAGCCTTGAATCTGACTCCTTCTAGGTCTCATGGCCTAAAATCAGCTAACAAAATAGATGAATGATGAATGGCAGGGATAAAACACATGTTAGACTTGGATTGGGTGCTAGCCTTCCCCATCCTTAGTTAGGAAGAGACAAAGGCTCTTGATGAGCCACTATGATTTATGGGTTTTATCGATATGGTTCATCCATTTTGCAATATCATTTTAAGATACAAGCCCAAAAATGAAGCAGATCCAAGGCTCAAGTGGACCACACCATAGTAAACAACAATGATAATGACACCCACAATTGAAACCTTCCCAACGGCCATTATAATAATTAAGTACTATCCAATTTGTTTATAAGGTCACATGCATAAACCTGGATGATGGGAAAACAAAAATATCAGCTTGATATAAAACTTATATGGGCTCAGAAAGTTTTCAATGGTAAATGTTTAATCCCCACTGTGTGGTCCACATGAGCCTTGGATGCGCCTCATTTTAGGGCTTATATGCTAAAATGATAGGGCAAAATGAATGAACGGTGTGGATAAAACCAATCCTAGCTGATAACCGGCAGGGATAGTACCTAATCCCCCTCCACTCAAAAATGATAATCGGGCCGAATTCGTCAACTTACAACTCGGCTACGTTTCGAGTCGAGTCAGGGAGTTTTAGAACTATACTGATGTGACTTTCCATCCCAACCGTTTTCCATGGTCTAGCTCGCCAGCGTTGAATGGGCTCGATTTCACCAGCTTTTTCGAGAACAAAAGCGTCATGCAGAGGGCATGGAGATGTCAAGGTCTTTAGAGACGTCACGGTCGGCCCACCTTATTCCAACGGAGTAAGACAACACGCAGGATGATTTGTGCATGTGGGGTCCACTTCCTTTTATGTTAGCGGCATGCAAGATCATACATTCGGCTCAACTTACTCCAAACGAGGCCCACTTGCTTTTATGAAAGTGGCGGTCTTGATCAGATCAATGGTCAAGATCACCAGCTCGACTCAATTTGTGCAGTACCAGTGGAGAATCTCTGTAGATGATTATGGTATGTGACGGCCACCCGTCTTTTTGTTAGGTGGGGCGGTGTCCTGATTGTTGCAAGAGATTATCTGAAGGCTCACGCTAATAATCTTGTCCCTTCTGCTCTGCAAAGTGATGATTCAATTCATTCATATGTGGAAAGAGTCCTGTTATTTTATGAAAATTGTTTTGATTAAAAATATTTTAAATAAAAAATTATATATATATATAAAATTTATGAAAAAAGTGATTTTTCATGTTTTTGGAAAGGAAAGAACAATTTTTTTTTTCTTAATAAGTAAGGTGTGGAGTACTTTACTATTTCTCTGGTGAATTAGAGGAACATGCGCACACGGTATCGGGTTCAGTGCGAGGGCATGGGCATGTAAGACAGTGGCTTTAGAAGCATTAGTGGCACACTTCGCACGTATGCATCATGTCGTAGATGGGTCACTCTCTCTCAACATTACGCTAACCAATGCGAGTCACAGTGCAATGGCTAAGAGAGATAGGCTTACGTGGTTGGATTCAAAGTGTTGTGGATAAGAGGTCTAAGGGAAACCTATCTACCTTATATGCATGAGGGCTAAAACTAGTCGTTTAAGGGGTGGTTAAAAACTGCCGAATAATAGCCAGTTTCTCATCAACAGAAACAAACTGTCAATTGTAATTATGACTCTACATCAAAACATCCAACTACCCTAGTTTATATAAACTAAGCTTGGCCAGTTCATTGCAACATTACAAACCATTCGACTCATTCTCTCATATGAATCAGTAAAGCTTCAAGTATTCTCTAATCAATCCAACAAGTTCATAAGAACCAGACCAGCATAATGGTCTGGTCTAAGCCAGCAAGAGCCAAACCAGCGTAGTGGTCTAATCCGACAAAGTTACATTTCGTTTTCTATCTCTTTCTTTGACCTGAGAATTTTCCTTTAAATTTTCATCTATTAGCAAATTGTATTTACAAAGTATTATTAGTGATTTCTTTGTGCGAATCATACACAGGCTCATCATATCCTGTAAACTATTTGACAGCAATTTACCAACAGTCTCAATTACTCTGAGAATAGATGAAAAACGCTTTAAAAACAGCATAATCACATTACTTTAGCCTGTCCTTAATAGTTTTTATTTCTTTCTTTTTTATGGTAATTATAAATTTATAATTTGAGAATATCAAATTATCAACAAATCCTAGATTGGCTGCATGGAAAAAGGTCTTACTCAATGGAGATCAGACCGTCCATACATTACAAACGTGAATTAGATTATAATTTTTCTCTTATAAATCAACTTTGCATGGATGGTGGGTAGCTTTGGACAGTAAGACTTTCACAGTGGAAACTTTTAGATGGACGGTCTGGATCATCATTTAGCTGGGCTATCCTCCTTAGCTTTCCTCCAAATGAGGATGCATGCTAGGTGGCGCTTGGATAATTCCTATACTGAGGCTTGTCAACCCCCACAAGTATTAGGTGGGGCCCGCTTTATAGATGATCAGCCAACATTTCAGGCTGCTCAATTATCATGAAGGCCACGCATGTATGAAAATGTAGCAAGCCATTTTACACCGTCCATAATTTGTTTTTTGTAATCTGTTAACAAACCTAAAAGTTAGAGAGCTTAGGTTTTTGGTCAGATGATCTGGACGGTTGTTCCCACTTGACACGTGGCTTGGATGCTCCCACAACTGCCACGCTGGTAGGCGTGGCTTGTCTGTAGCCGTGGGAAGGGGTGCGCATCGGGCTATCCAAACCACTCATCACTAGTTCAGCCATGGGTAGGCCTAAGTTTTGAGCCCAAGCTTAAATTTTGGTTGGGCATCCAAGGGTTAGAGTGGAATTCATATAATCATCATCATGGTCATTAAAAAATTCAACGGTGGACGTTTATCTCCATGTATTTATTTTTGTGTGATTGATCACCCTAATCATAAGTCGACTTATTTTTTTTACATAAGACCTAATGTGGGATTACAAATCTAATGGTCAAAGAGGATTTTACATACACATCATGGTGGGCCCTCTCTCAATTGTCCCAAAAAAAGAAAAGATATGTTGATTATATTAAACAAAAAGAGGGGATTTTCACTTCCCAGGATTTTTAATAAGGCTTATTGTGATATGTATGTGAGATCTACTATTATCATTAGATGTGTAATCCTGATTCCTGAGTTAGGCTAAGGACTGAAAAAACAATTTGACTAATGATTTTGAGTAGGCCACGTTAACAGCAACAATAAGGAGAGAGATGTCTACCTTTGATTTTATAGAGCCACCATAATAATTATATAAAATACACTCCAACTATTAGATGTCACACCAACATTAAGGGCCAAGGCTAAAAGCTCAAGCTATACAAGATTTGGGTGGTGACTAAGGGAAATAGTTTAAGCAAGGGGTGATGCACTTAGCGGTTGAGTGGATACTCGGCTCTATCTGCCCAAGCTGCTGACTAAACCGAGCCGAGCTGGCTAGTCAGGCTCAAGGATGTGTCCATAACCTTTTTTAACTTTTTCTTTTTTACACACGTGCACACACCCCCATACTCACAAGCCATAGTGGGATTTCACCACCTATGGATAATCAAACCCTTGACCGGGTGTTGAAACTCCTGAGAATATACCACCGGAATAAGATTAAGGATCCATGCCTAAGGACGCTTCTTTTTTTATTTTTCTGTTTTTTTTTTGTTAGCTTGTTAGTACACACACTCTATGTTAGCCAACGCCGCTGGGGATTGATACCAAGACCTCATTGTTGAAACGAGGTGTCTCCACTCGGTCTGCCAGTTGAGCTATGGATCTGGGTGTATCCCTCCAGGACATCTCTTTCGTCGTGATGCACGGAAGTCCCTGAGATCATCTCAATTCTACTCTACCACCTGGGAGATTCTGGCCGTTCATCTAAGTCAGCCCAACTGGATGCACGGCAGTGGCGTAAGCATTCCTGGTCTGATCACCAGGTGGACCACACGTGCATAAAGAAAGTGGACGGGCTTTGAGTGTGCGTAAAGACAAAAAAGTCTAGCCTATATTTTTCATACGATTCTCCGGCTCTAATAGAATAAGAAAGTTTGGACCCCACCATGAAATTGATGGAATAGCTGGATTTTGACCGTTGACTCTAAAAAAGTGTTGTAGGATAGTCGCTGATGTTATCACATGTTCACACCCTTTTGTCCTTTTAAAAAAAATTCATTTGTTTTGCAGTTAGCTTGGATACATCGCGTTGTACAGAAATATGATACATCGGAACTATCCTTTGAATCTGGATCGTATTTCAATGATCCAAACCGTTTATATGATGGATCCAATGTGGAAGTAGATAAAAATAAACAAAATATCTTAAATTCTAATGTTTTAATCATTTGAAATTTAGCTCTTTTGCTTTGAAAATAGACTGCCACAATAATTTCCCATAATTGAAGGCTTGAAACATCCAAACCGATAATTTTTTCAGGCATCCAAGTGGAGCCCTATCAAATGAACGATTTGGATCGCTGGAAGAAAAAAAAAAAAAAAAAAAACAGTTCCGATTGATAAAGCCTCTACGCATTACATTGCAATACGTGGAGATGCAATCGAGCAAACCTCCTGTTGTTAATCAAAAGATGTTTGCTGCTTCTAAATGCACATTTACATGTGGCATGCGTGTGACCGGACGCGGATTGGGTACTACCCTGCCTGTCCTGAGCTCAGAACAGACAGGACTATGAGGGGCCCACCGTGGTATATGGGTTTTATCCACACTGACCATCCTTTTTTTTATATCATTTTAGAGTAGAAGCCCCAAAATGAGGAAGATTCAGGGCTGAAATGGGCCACATAATGTAGATTAAACTAGTACGGTTGAAAAATTCTTGGAGGCCACAGAACTTTTGGATCAAGCTAATATTTGTGTTTTCCCTTCATCCAGGTCTATGTGACCTTATGAACAGGTTGGATGGCAAATAAACATCACGGTGGCCCCTACGAAGGTTTCAATGGTGGGAGTCATTATCACCGCTGCTTCCTATGGTGTGGCTTACTTGAGCCTTGGATCTACCTCGTTTTTGAGATTACACTTTATAATGATGTGGAAAAATGGATGGACCGTGTGGATAAATCTCATACATCACAGTGGGCCCCTCAGAGCCTTGCTTGTGCCGAGCTCTGGAGAGGGGTGTGGGACATCCGAGCAGTCAATAAGCTGGGCCCCACCATGACTACGAACCTACCCGCCTTTTCTTTGCTTATCGTCATCTTCATGACGTGGTCCACCAAATACACGGCTAAGTGTCTAAAACACTTGTCAGGTCACACTCGTGCTGCGTGCAACGCGCGTGTGGAGCTAGCAAGCCTCCTTTCTACAGTGCTCCAAATCCAACATTCCATATTAGAGGTTTGTACAATACATCCATACCAACTGCTATTTTTAAGTGAGGACTGGAGCTGGTGGACCTGTGGTCATATTTGGATAATCCAAACCGTTTATATGATGGGACACACCATGATGGGGCGTAGCTCTTTAGCTGTTTGCAGACGGTCCACAACCGTCGCAAAATTCATCTTTTAAAAAAAAAAAAAAAATCTTTTCCATTAAGTGACGTCAGTCATTTATACGATGGTGTTGCGTAGGCCACTCGTAAAATCTTCCAAACTCCAAGAACTTTTTGGTCCCACGCACCATCATATGAACGGTTTAGATCATTGATACGTGACCCTTGGAAACATATCCAAGGGCTACAGTTTTCTGAAAAGCAAACCACTCCATGTTACATATTTCTGGCATGGCCCACACTTCTTACAGAACGACGGATCAACCCAAGACATTAAAACGATGGCATGTCACCATCCGAAAAAATTGACTAAAATGACCTTGGCATGAAACAAAAGTATCCTCTGTTTTTTATTAGTTTTATGCGGATTGGCCGGTGCTTGCAATGTCTGATATCGTCGAGATAGAAGCGTCCACTCCTAACCTTGGCTGTTTTTTTATTCTTTCTTAAGCTTTAAACAGGTAGGTGTTAGCACATGAAAATAAAATAATTAAAACTTATAATAAATAATTTGTAGTTTTATTTTATTTTTATAACAGCAACACGCCAACGAAAGATTACATGGCAAGGGTATTTTGATAATATCCGACCTATAATAAATAATTTAGAATTTTATTTTATTTTTATACCAGCAACACGCCACCGAAAGATTATACGGCAAGGATATTTTGATAATATCCGCTGTATATAATGTGTGTAGGTCTTGTACATTTTCCGTCACAATTAATTTTTCTAAATGCATGATCTTAACTAATTTTAGGACATGATAAGATATTTTAATTTAAGTTAAGGTTATTGCACACTATGTGAAAAGTGGGATTTTTCGACCGCAGAGAGTAGTTGAATTAAGTAAAATTTGGTGGACGCTGCAGTTGAAAAATCCGGTTGGAATTTTTGGCTGTCGATGCATGTATTTCAACTTCGTTTGTCAGTCTTAGGGTATGATAACAAAAATGAAATCCAAAATCTCAAGTGAACCCCACTAGAAGTATTGGTGACAAAGACGTCCACTGTTGAAACCATTCAAGGGGCCACCGCAGTGGACCCCATTTGATGTATGTGTTGTATATGCACATTGTCCTTTTGGATAGGAAAATGTGCTGGGGCTCACATTGGGACCCCACCCTGATGGCTTGATGTGTATCTACGCCTTGCATGACCCACAAATGTAGCAAATCCCAATCATAGATGGATGGCATGGATGAGAGAGGGTACCTGATGGAAGGAGGGGCGTCGCCGGAGGGAGAGATTTACGGGAGAGAGAGAGAGAGAGAGAGAGAGAGAGGCAAAGATGGATGGCTAGTGCCAAAGAGAGATGGGATCCTTACTCTTGCTCTGGTGGTAGACTCTCAAGAGTTTCAACGCCCGGTCAAGGGTTTGAGCATCCATAGGTGGCGAAATCCCACTGCGGCGTGAGTGTATGGGGGTGTGTGTGCGTGTGTTTTTTTTATATTTAGAGAGAGAGAGAGATGGGTTCTCTCGCGCTGATTTTTTACCCCCAAATTTTAAAAATTTGACGACCCCCATTAAATAACTAAACTAAAAATATCGACGTCTAACGACCATCAAATAATTAAAAAAATTATTTGACCAGCATGGCTATCGAATTTGGTGGTCAATTTTACAGAACTTTCACATAGTGACAAGAACTTAAAAAATGTGTCCTGTGTCTGTTGGACTACTCAGATTTTACTGAAAAAGCTTGCATATTCTCTCCTCAAATTGTGTTAACTCATCTCCTCCCTTCTCTCTCTCTTCGCGTATGTTTCACATGCCATACCCCCAGTTTTGATATATAATATTAGAACTTATAATCATTTAAAGGAATCTAAGTTTTATTCTTCTTTTCTTTTTCATCTCGTAAGAATTATATTTCAAATGAGTGAAATGTAAATGCACAAGATCCAAACTTTTCATTAGGGGATCACACTTTTAAGATCTTCTAGCCCAATAATCAAGCTCTTTCATTTCTCACAAGGACTTAGTTAAGATGTTGTGAATACCCAAGGTCTTGGGCAAAGGAGATTTAAACATCAAATGCTTCCATAACCATATTGTGCATGAGCATGATATTAAAGAGAGAGAAATGAATCTTGAGGAAGACATGCTCAAAAAGCTATAAAGTCTAATCACAATTCACTTGTAAGACCAAATGACCTTGTAGGGCTTTCACTCAACTTTATGAACACTTCCTCAAGCTTAAATTGAGGTTAATATAATTGAATAACGGTATAATCCTTAAGGACGCGAGTGACTACGTCAAGAAAGCGAAGATCGACTACATTGTCTATCACATTCTTCAAATGTAGGTTGATTGTTGCACTCGTTAGCATGTAGTTATAAATGAAAAAAAAAAAAAAATCAAAAACAATTATGCACATGATCATCAACTCTACATGAATTAATTGTCCAAAACGACCAACCAAGGTCCATGGACTAATCTGACTAGATTTTCATTATCTAGAACTTCGTGAACTAATCTGAGTTGACAGATATTTTCAAAACATGCAAATTGGGTTAAGGGTCAAGTTTGGGCCCCATCCAAAATCAGATCTAATGGATCTCATCAAAACAGTCCATTTCTAGGGAACTTTAACAAAAAACAGTCCAAGAATTTTCTAAGAAGATCTAGACACCCAATATCCAATCCATTCTATCCAATCACACATGAACATTCTGAAATCACTCAAAAAATAAAAAATAAAAAATAAATAAATAAAATTTATCTCAACCTGATATGTAAATCATGAAATATGGCCTACCCAATATAAGTCATTGCTTGATCAATGGAGAGTCAATTTTATCGGTCGAATAACTTTGTGGATCGAACTACGATCGGGAAAAATGACCCCACCTTTTGAAGATAACGCCTGGGAACACATTCTTACCGAATTACATTCTCCGAAGGAGACCATCAGATTGCCCAAAAGTGGGCCACAAGTTAGAGTGCGTCACCTCAAATCATAGAATACATGCCCCTAACACCCAAACTTGTTTCAGCTAGATCTCAACCATCCAATGTCCGTTTGGAGCGTGTGACTACTCTTTTCGAAGGTATTGACCAGAAATTTCAAATTAACGGTTTATATTTCTCATAGGACAGAAAAATAGTTCAAAAGTGACCCATAAGCTGGCTGTCCAAAACATTTCAGCAAGGTCTCATGTTTACCTAGCATGCGATCAAACATGTGAGCCCCACATGCAATTTTAAAGATGGCCAAAAGTGTAGGGTCCAGCTCATATTAGCACACACCAAAGCCCTCTAGATGCACGCATGCGCATACGAACCAATGGAAATAATTTTTTTACAAGTGGGTCCCACAAAATCTCATAATGTAAGAAATATTCCATGGCATATATATACAAATTAGGAAATATTTTTTTTTTTAATTAGGATCTAATTAGGTGTCTTACCATTAAGAAATTACTAAAAGAGGGAGAGAGAGAGAGAAAGAATGAGATGTTGAAAAAGAAAACTCCAAGGTGCCTTACACACTAAGGAAAAAGGGTATTTTAGACACACCCTAAGTGCCTCACAAAACTGGACATTGTCCTTAATGTGGACCCCACACAAGTCTTCTTACCTCAAATCCACTCCATACATTTCTCTCCCCATATTAGTAACATTCATGAACACACAATTTGTTTCCTCATCCACCTATCATGATCCATAGATTCACATGGATAGTGTGGAATGCAAGACCAAAAATCGCATATCATCATGGCTTTTTTTACCAATTTGGGCCCATCATGATGAACCTTATAGTCACTACAAGATATAGGATAATGCTCTTACCAAAAATATGAGAGATCACGGGCCATATCCCACACATACAACGTGTGACATATATAATGTGTGATCTCCCATCATGGCCCATCCACACTACATCTATGCAATATAACACCATCAATCAATAAGAAAATAAACATAAAATCATCATGTGCAAAATCAAGGAAAATGGACTACGCTAACATTGTGATGTGAAGTGTCCAAAATCAGATCCCAAAAGGATGTGCCCAATAAGGCCAACTTCAACAGACTAGATTTCTAAATCTAGAAATCTGGTTAACGCGAAACAAAACCAATTCGATCCTCATCTAAAAGTCAACAATTTGACTGAATATAGTACAATATAATTTGATCATGGTGATTTTCTGAATCAAAATAGAAATCCACAATTATTGCTGAATGAGATAACTTTAATGCCACTTTGTTAGTCCCTAGCATACAAACACAACAGAATATAGTACAATATAATTTGATCATGGGACCCATTCCAAGAATCTCCGTTTACAATAGCATCAAATTTCTACAATATAACAGTATGTGTAAATGGTGGAGATCATACCTTCACACGATGTGTGTAAAAGAGATGTATGTGATGCACATCCTAAATCAAGGAGTATCTCTCTAATCTATCCTAGTTAGAGCAGGGCATCGAGTTGAGTTGGATCAAGTTAAGGCTGACATGACTTGATATGATTTCGAAATAGGCTTGACCCAAACTTGACCCGACTCGCTAACGAGTCCAACATGCCTAACCCGATCTGAGTCTAGGTCTGGCCTACACTAATCCGGACCGAGTCCGACCTGGTCACAAGTACGGAGTCAAGTCTAATCGACACCGAGTCGGGTCAAGTGCAGCAGGTATACATGGGTTGAAATCACAAATCAAAACCTAGATGCACTCGCCAGAATTGTAGCCTCTCCATCAGCTACACGGCATCTCAGATATGAAACATCATATCTGAGTTTTTTTAACATATATGTATGAGTCAAGTTTCGGATTGAGTCGAGTCAGTACCGAGTTGGATTTTAGGTCGAGTCAAGTCTAGTTACTGGGTGACTCAAGCTCGACTCAGTTTGAGTTCGGATTGGATGAAGTCAACTCAATTTAGATCAACTCACCCACTCAGTTCGGATCGAGTCAAATTTGAATGAGTCAGACGAGTCAAGTCGTCTTGTGCCTAGCTCTAATCCTAGTACCAAAGAATCGAGATAGTCCAACGTCTAATCCTCTTACAAGTTATATAAAAGTGTTAAACTTTAAAAAATGATATTGTAAAACCTATTAACTTATTTGTTTTACTAATACTAATTGATATATATATATATATATATATATATATATAAAAGAAGAGAGAAATCTATTAGAGATTCATAAATTTTTTATTAAACATACATATTAATAAATAAAAAAGATAATTTAGAAAAATTATCCTCAACGACTCTGACAGCTCAAAAGCCACACCTATTATCCAATCAAAAGCATTTTATTACCAAACAAGTGGCCAAAGCTAGCCTATCATATTTTTAAGCATGGCTTATTAACAACTTTGCAATGCATTCATCAGCTGATCAGAGGAGTGAAGCAAAAGTTGATCAGTGTAGGGGTGGTGGGAATTAACAAGCATTTCCTTAAAGGGTGGACCTTTTTTTTCACCTAGGCTTGCGAGAATACATTGCCCACCAATGGTTGCTTACATGTTCAACATCCAAGCCATCAATCTGGTGGGCCAGACCTTGTCTAAAAAATATATCTAATACATTCGTTACGAATATCCTTCAAAAGAAGACATGGCTGCAGAATAAGAAAGCTCCTATACCGAAATGATAGAGTGTCGCGGGAAGTTTAATTTTATTTACAAGTATTCAATTATCGAATTACATAATTTCACTTTCTTAATGCCTCTCGCAAATACAAATAAAAATAAAAATTTTCCCAACAACTTTCATATCTCTGACCTTATAATATTAATTTATTTAGAACTCTTATTTATAACTTTTCTAATATAATTTGAACTTTATTTAAAGAAATCTCTGTTGGAATATTTGGTTGAATTAAATAGACTATTAAAAAATCGAGAACCAAAAAAAAATAAATTTTAAGAAAGAAGAACTTATTGAATTGAGTCGAGGCGTGACTGAGTCACTCGGCTTGAAATCGAATTTGCTCCCCTTGGACAGCGTCCCAAGTGCAACAGGTTTCCAGAGCAATCGACCTCCAGGATACAACGACTATAACCCGGTCCCAGCGGTGCACTCACTGTACACGGGCTTGAACCACTTGCAGTTTAATCCGAAAGTGCTGAGTTGATTCAACAATGAATTCAGTAGAAAAATGCTTAAAACCGAATATCAGAGAGCGTTTTATAAGAGAAGAATTTTTCGTATATATGAAACTGGAATCGGTTGTCTTTATATAGACTCCGAAGTGGTGCATAAGCACCCTTTATAAAAGGTTAGGTCCGTTGGATTTAAACCCAACAGGTGCGACCAACCGGAAGGAACGCATCTCTCTGGTTTAAAACGAAAAAGCGCAAATGCGAGTACACTCCCGCACAGACAGTCCTGTGAGTACCCATACACACACCCACGCACGTACACACACACCACACCCGCCCCCGCGCCCACGCCCACACCCAGCCCATCCCGTCCCGTCCCGTCGCGCACACGCACACGAAATCGGACTCGGCACGGCACGGCTCGGCGGGCGCCGCGCACGCGTGTATGGTCAATGGCATAAATTAGAGTTATGCTATACCCCCCCCCCCCCCCCCAGGACCAAATTCACATGCCCCCTAAAAGGGGCTCAAGCCTTAGGCAAAAAGACTATCTTATATACAAGATAGTTTACTATATCAAATCCGATGTGGGACAAAACCCACAACTCAAAAGTACTACAACTTTTCAAAAATGGATGGAAATTACCGAAAATTTCAAAATTTCAAAATTTAATACTATTTTAAAACAAAATATAACAATCTCTTCGTACCTAAATAATATAATTGATGACTAAACAAATTTTGACATGTGGTAATGAGTTTGGTAACATTATTCATCATGTGTTTGAAAAGTTGGATGGGCATGGAAATTCAAGAAAGCTTTTCAGCCATGCATTTGTTCAAGAACTGTAGCCACCATGAATGTGGATAGAGGAAGCGGATTAGGTAAGACCATAGACTCACCCAAAATGGTGACTACTTACTGTGGGGCCCACCTTGATGTATATGTATATATTTTGCTTCCAAGCCAGTCCATCCATTTTTCAAAACCATTTTAAAGCATTATCCCAAAAATGAAATAGATCCAATTATCAGGTGTACCATTGCATAAGAAACAGTGGTGATTGACCATTAATGGGCCATAAAAGTTTTGGATTAAGGTGATATTTGTTTTTTTCCTTCTTCCAAGCTTATGTGACCTTATCAACTGATTGGATGATAAATAAACACTATGAAAACATTAAGATGCATCCTAAGAAGTTTTTAATGGTAAGACATTCCATCACAACTATTTCATATGGCATGGTCCACCTGCTAATTGGATCTGTTTCAATTTTTAGATAACGCCTTAAAATGATCTGGAAAAATGGATGAACGGTATGGATATGGAATACATACATCAAGGTGGGCCACACCATCTTAGGTGAGTCCATGGTCTCACATAGTCTGCTCCCATGGGTAAACCTGACTATTCAGTCGTAGCAGTGCACAGTGGTACAACTTCAGATGAATGGACCCGACGTCGATTGGGTACTACACCCACCTGTCCCAGCTCAAAACAGGCAGAGTTATGAGGGACCCATCATGATGTATGGCTTTTATCCACACCATTCATCTATTTTGCCATATCATTTTAAGACATATGCCAAAAAATAAGTTAGATTAAAGCTTCAATTGGACCACATATAAGGGATTGAACCCTACCATTAAAAACTTCTTGGGACCTGAAGAAGTTTTAATCAACAGTAATATTTGTATTTTTCCTTCATTCAGGTATATTGACCTTATGAACAGGTTCGATGGAAAATAAATAGTATGGTGGGCCCTGAAAAGGTTTCAATTAGGAACGTTAATATCACTTCTTTGTAGTCAACCTGACCCTTCGATCTGCCTCATGCCTCATGTTTGAGCTTATACCCTTCAATGATACAAAAAATGAAGCAGATGCTAAAGCGCAAGTGGACCCCACTTTATTTTCTATTCAACCTGTTGGTCAGGTAGCACAGAATGATGTGAAAATACAAATATCAGCTTGATCTAAAACATTTATGGCCACCGTGAAATTTTTAATGGTGGGAGTTCAATTACCACTGTTTCCTGTGGTGTGGTCAACTTGAGCTTCGGATCTACTTCATTTTCTGGTTTATGCTTTAAAATTAGATGGAAAAATAGATGGACGGTATGGATATAAAACAAATACACCATAGTAGGCCCCACAGCTCCCAACACATCACCACACCATACCACCCCAGCGGTGGTGAGGGAAACACCACCTGATCCGCGTCCGATCTTTAAACCAATGTGCCACGATTTGGATGGTCTTGATGCTCGTACATCTGGCCCACCTGAAGGTATAGTAGTATGAGTCACCGTTTTTTAAAAAAAGTGGTGGAGATGCAGTCAAGATTCTTGTCCCCAAAACTCAGTACTGAACATGAGGTGTGTCTTGGGGTCAGTGATTCAATGAGGGGTTAAACGGATTGGCTACTCCCCCTACTACCTGCCAATGGCTAGTGATTGGTGCTCCGTGGGCCCCACTATGATGTATGTGTTTCATCCATGCCGTCCATCTATTTTTTTAGATCATTTTACATAAGAGGCTAAAAATGAGATACATATAAATCTCAAGTGGACCACATTAAAGAAAACAGTGTTGAATGAATGTCGACCATTAAAAAATTTTGGGGGTTATAAAAGTTTTGGATCAAGCTGATCTTTGTTTTTTCCCTTCCTCTGGGTATTTATGACCTAATCAACAGATTGGATGTCAAATAAACAGTACAACGGGCCTTAGGAGGATTTTAATGGTGGATATCCAATCACTATTGTTTGCCAGTGGTGTGGTCCAAATAATATTTATATCATTCTCATTTTTGGTATCAAGCCCTAAAATGATCTGTAAAAATGGATGAACGGAATGGATGAAACACATACATCATGGTGAGGCCCACAGATCACCGACCACCAGCCCGGCAGGGGGTAGCCAATCCGTTCTCCAATGAGGGTGCCCTCATGTGAAGAAGTGGACACGTGTCAACGATCAAGGTGGACAGTAAAAGTAGGTCAAACCCATATGAGAATAATGACCTCTTGAAAAAAAAAAAGTCCAACAGTCCAAATCCAATGTACATGTGTGGTCCACTTTATGATTGTACTAATGTGATTTTTTAATATATGCAGATAACAGTGCCCACAACCTCCTTTAATCGGTTGGATCTTTACATGTTGCCAACGTCTCAGATCTCTGACACGTGTTGCGTCCAAACACATGGGTCCTCCTTGAATCATGACTGCTTTTTTCTCGGCCGCGGATTGGATAGTGGATACTACCCCAGATAAGAAGACAGGCCTCTGAGGGGCCTACGTGATGTATGGGTTTCATCCACACCGTCCATCCATTTTTTCCATACAATTTTAGAGTAACGTCTCAAAAATGATGTAGATCTAAGGTTCAAGTGGACCACACCATAAGAAGTAGCATTGATAATGACACCTGCCATTGAAACCTTCCTATGGCCCACCGTGATGATTAATTTTCATCCGAGCTGTTCATAAGGTCACATAGACCTGGATGAAAGGGCAAAAATATTAGCTTGATTCAAAATGTCTGTGGCTCCTAAAATGTTTTCAACGATAGTTCTTTAATCCCCACTGTGTGGTCACCTTGAGCCTTGGAACTGCCTTGTTTTGGGACTTTCAATCTAAAATGATATGGTGAAATGGATGGACGGTGTGGATAAACCCATACATCACGGTAGCCCCTCATGGTACACAATTCAGGACCTTTTTTTCTCACCCATGAACAGAAGACTCAAGATGATGGGTTTGCTATGATAGGTCCAAACAGTTCGCGTGATAGCATATGAGGACTAATGTTGGATCTGGGTGATGCTTGGTGATCCACACCATTCAAATTGTTCAAGTTTGAAAATTCCTAACCCGCCGTGGACCATGGCACAAACATCAAACCTTTAAAGGGATGGTTGATTATTGAAGGACAAGAATTAAATGATCCAACGGTTGAAATATTTTAATCTGAAGTCTCTTTTGTCTTTTATATCCTCATTGGCAAAAGGGTCACTGAATAAACGTACGGATCATTGTAAAATGACCCTAATTTCAATGGCTATAATTTCGTGGTGTGCAGGATGGTCCAGGACCACCCTACTAGAGTTGTACACGAACCAAGTTAGCTCGGCTCGACCCGAAAAAGCCCGAACTGACTCAGTTTAAAATTGAGTTTGAGGTGAGTTGAGCTGATTTTTGGAGCTTAGAAAAATTTCAATCCAAGTTTGAGCTTGGCCGATCTCAAATAGAACTTAGATCAAACCAGTTTGGTGACTAAGTTATTTTGATATTGATGTTGCTCAACAATTGTTTGATGAAATAACTCTACAAAGTGTTGTTTTGGGTGCATACATTCGCTGTGGGATTGGCTGATGATGAGGAAAGTATAGATATGAAACAAATCAATACCAAAAGGAAAAACATTACATGATAAAATTACCTTTGGATCTTAATTTTAATATTGCCAACTGAGTGTTTGATGAAATACTTGTAAATTGTTGTTATTGTTTTGCATATTGTGAAAATTTTAAAGTGCACTCCATGTGTTTGATAAAATGCCGCACTGGCTCGAACTCGGCTCAAACTGGCCCAAGCTGCTGACCAAACCGAGCCAAGTTGGCCAGTTAATCTTGAGGACCAAGCCGAGCCGATTTCGAGCTGGGGTGAGATAGTGGCCGAGCCGTGCCAATCTCGACTCGGTTCGACTTGTGAATAGCTCTAGTTGTCCATGCGATTTAGCTTAGGCAATAAAAGGTGTTTTAATGAATTTTTTAGATGGTAAGTAGCTCATGGCTAGAGGTGTACACGAGTCGAGTTGGGCTTGGCTCGACTCAGCTCGGCCACTTGCTAACGCCAGCTCGAACTCGGCTCGGCTCAATCCTTGAGCCTGACTGGTCAACTTGGCTCTGTTTAGTCAAGAGCTCAGGCTAGTTCGAGTTAAGTTTGAGCCAAGATCGAGCCAAGTTCACCTGTATAGTATTTTCACAAACACATGAACTGCACCTTCAAAATCTCATTGTATGTAAAATACTAGCAGTGATTTTATAGGTATTTCATCAAACAGCTTCCAAGCAACATAAAAATCAAGAAAAAAAAAGTATATGTTTCATATACATACCTTATTACCACCAGCCACACTTCATTGAGTCATTTCATCAAACACTTGGTGAGCAACATCATTGTTAGACGCTGGAGAACGACGAAAAATAGAGGAGAGGAAAATGGTACTGGTCGCTAGTCGTCATTCAGGCGCTAAAGAGAGTTGAGTTCGAACTAGGGTTAGGAATTTTAGAGTTGTGCGAATGGTAGAGATGAGAGGGCGTTGGGGGGTTAATTTTTATAAAAAAAAACCTATTTTGAGTGTCCGATTTTTTATATATACTTACTCAAAAATCAATCCAAGCCGATCCGAGCCAAACCGAGTCCAGTCCAGTCGAGCTAGGTCTAGCTCGGACTTAACTCGAAAAGTTTCAAGCTCAATAAAGCTGCCTCGACTTGGCTCGAACACAATTTCGATCCAAGTAGAGTCGAACTTTTCTGAGTCGATCCGAGTGAGCTAACGAGCTAACTTGTCTCGTGTACACCGCTGCTACTCATGGCGGAGAAGAAACATCGAGAGAAATAAAAGTAGGTTAATGAAATTACTTAAGTGTCTTCAAGATTAGTTATCATATGGGAGAGTAGGTGTTACCCTGATAAAACCTTAGTGGATGTCATCCTTACCATGGGGCCCACCTTGATGATGTGTTGTATATCCACACCATCTATCTGTTTTTTCAGCTCATTTTAGGATGTGGTGCAAAAAGTTAAGCAAATCCAAATCTCAGGTGGAACACACCTCAGGAAACAGTGATGATTGAATGCCCACCATTAAAAACTTCCCTTGGGTCCACCGTAAGCAGATCCTAATGTTTGTTTGACGGTTGATAAGATGAAACAGACATGGATGGAGGAAAAAAAAAATGCTCGGGTGGTAGACTCTCAGGAGTTTCAACTCCCGGTCACGGGTTCGTGTACCCATAGGTGGTGAAATTCCACTAGCGTGAGTGTGTTGGGTGTGTGTGCGTGTGTTATAAAATAAAATTTAAAAAAAAGAAGAAGAAGAAGAAGAAGAAGAAGACATGGATGGAGGAAATACAAAGATCAGCTTGATCAAAATCTTTTGTGGGCCCTATAAAAAGTTTTTAATAGCTATTCACCACCATTTCCAGTGGTGTGGTCCACAGCAAGATGCTTTAAGTTTTAGGAGAAATTCCTAAAATGAACTGAGAAAATGAATGAACGGTAGATATACAAAAATTCATCACGGTGGGCCCACACAGTAAGGGTAACACCAACTAAAGTGTTACCCGAGTAACACCTCATCCACTCCCCTTTAGAGGGTATTTACAAATTCGCTTAGGTGTACGGTAAAATAGGTAAAGCTGGATTCTTACTTTAAAAGACCTGGTAATTAAATTTGCATTTTACCGTACAATGCTTTTTCATGCTGTAAAAATACAAAAATGCTCTCGTGTTTGTTTTTTTCCTTGAAAGTTACCGTAGTAAGAATTACAGATTCTGCGTGGTACATGTATAACATCCAACCTATCTAACATATAAAACCAAACCATGATGTTCACACTACCCAGTAATCTGGGCCATTGAATCACCACATGGGCTACACGTGAATTAAAAACATGAATTTAGATGTTTTTGAGTTGTGTATATTAGCTTTTATGGTTTGGCCTATCTTATTATCTAATTCTTCAAGTTTTGATGCTTTTGGTGGTCCTAACATGGTGCATTTATTAGATAGGTTACATGTCAAACATGGATTGTGCCCTATCCTCCGTCCCTAATCATGAATAAGCAGATTTGCGACGAGGCCTACCGTGATGTGTTTGTTTATCCACGCTGTCCATACCAATGCTCAAGTAGACCACACCATGAATGACTCTTGCTTTACGCATTTAATGGAACCTAAGCTTTCACACTGAGCGTTGGATCTATCTCATTTTTGAGCTCATAACTTAAAATGATATTAGATAAGGGATGGAAAACATGGATAAACAGATACATCGCAGTGCCCACTTTGCCCATTCGTGGATAGAGATGGGTTGGGTTGGAAACGATGCGTCCATCAAACTCATACCTCATGGGGCCCACAATTCTCCATTCACAACTTTTAAAGGAAAAAAATAAAGCCAGACTATTTAAGTAATATCTCTTCTCAATAATCATTTCCTTGAAGAATTATTTGGTAAAATCTACTTTATGAGGAATTTTGCCATAAAATTTCCAAGAAATAATACTAAAGTGGTGTACTAAAATTACTTAAATACCTTTGAGATGTTGACGTGTGAGAATCTTTAAAAGGTATTTGTATTTTTGCAGCTAAAGGAGAAAATATCAAGATATGGAAAAAGGAAGAAAAATAAAACAAAGCTTTAAAAATAGCATAGATAAACGTTTGCAATTAGGTTAAAAATTAGAAAAGATGATATATCGTGTTGTAGTGGGCTTACAATACAACTTTGTTGCTTTGGGCACATTCATTTCCCAAACACAAATCTAGACTTGATAGGATCCAAGAATGCATCCGGCCAGTAATATGAAAATGCTTTGTTAAGATCCAACCAAGTTAAAATAGTTCCAGTCAAATTGAAAGATCCATTCAATGTGGCCCACTTTGGATTTCTTATGATTGCAGAGGAACAGTTTGGTCAGATGATACCGACCGTCTAATCTATGGCTTGTAAAATGAATGGCCAATTATTTTTTTAAAATCTTGGCCCACCAATAGTTGTATGAATTAAGATTAAAACCATAATTAGACTGTGGCATAGTAGATGTATAACATCTAACATGTCTAACATATAAAATGAACCGTGATATTCACACCATTAGATTAAATTACAAAATTAAAAGATTGATCTATGTATTAATAATGTAGATCTAAACGTTGATACCTGATTATGAAGTCATTCATGATGGGTGTGCTCAAGGAACTTCTTAAATCTTTGGCACCTTACTTTAAAAAATATGTTAATGGGACTAAATTTTTATACATGTTATTGAATGGACTAATAATGCAAAATAGAAAACAAGAGTATGAAGAAGAGTTCAACTGTATGCTCATCACAATTGTTGATATTGAAAACCGGTCGCCCCTGTTAGATTGTCGAGTACCCGCAAAACTAGATGACATTGAAGGTCCTGGTTGTAGCCGGGGACCCTCCGATGCTTAAGTCGGAATAAGCACTCTAGATCTAGCTGAGTTAGGGTAATAGTGCATACCTTCTACCATAGGTAGGGACCTTATTTATAATCTTTCGACACCTCTTCCGTATATGGTAACGAGTCTGCCATGTAGGCGCGTATCATACAAGGGATCCTTCCTTGGGTATATAGTGTTATCTATGACGTGATTCTCGGCGAAGATCTCGGGGAGGTAATCCTTTCCGTATACGAAGTAGATATCCTTGGTCGGTATCAAAGGAGGTTGCAGTCAATAGCTGACACCGACCTCTAAGTCGTATTGGTCAAGGTTCTGCATGCCAACCTCGATTGACGATCGTGGTCGGGGCCGAGCTTTGAGATTAGGGCCTCTAATCAAGATCAAGTCAGTACTTATAGTCGTTCCTTGGTCGCGACAGTAAAATATTAGATATGAGACTGAGGCCGTTACTTATGGTTGGTGCTCGAGTTAGTCGTGGAGGTTGTGCTCAATAGTCGAGGTTGAGCTCTTATCCGATCTTTTATACGAGTTGTTTGCCTTGTTGTTTAGTCAGTCCAGTTTTTACCCATAACAACAATAATTTAATAGTCCAATCTACTCTGATGATCAAGTAGGGCCCACCTAATAGAGGTAATACACACACCACCCAAAATTCCAACCAGTAGATTCACCACTTGTTTCTATGGTTTGACCTATCTTATCATTGGATCTGCCATAGCTTTAATATTTTAGTAACCATGGTAGGGTGCATGTGTTGTACTAGTTGGATATCATGTCAGATGCATACCTGAGGGTCCCATAATTATCAATTCACCACATATTAAAGAAAAAAATATTAAAATGAGGTGTTTAGCTGATTAGTCTCCTCAATAAGCACTCCTGGGTAATTTCACCTCCTCGAGGAATTATTTGGTAAAATTCCCACCCCCCCCAAAAAAAAAAAAAACTAAAGTATTAAATTTACTAAAATGCCCTTAAGTTGTTGACAGCTCAGCATCTATGAGGGGGCATTTATGTGTTTTTAGTAAAAAGGAGAAAATAGCAAAATATGGAAAGGGTAAGAAAAATAAAGCAAAGTATTTTGCTTTTAAAAAAGCATGGATGGAAATTGCAATAAGGTTAAAAATTAGAAAAGCTGATTATATATTGTTGTATTGGGTTTACAATACAACTAGTTGCTTTGGAGACATTCATTTCCCAAACACAATGTAGGATCCAAGAATGCATCCGGCCGTTAATATAAAAAGATGCCGAGTCAAGATCTAACCAAGACAAATAGTTCCAGTCAAATTGAAATATCTATTCAATGGACCCCACTTTGTATTTCTCATGATTGTAAAGGAACAGTTTAGTCAGAAGATATTAACCGTCCAACCTACAGCTTATAAAATGGACAGCCAATCAGTTATTGTTTTTTATTATCTCGGCCCACCAATAGTTGTATGAATGAAGATTAGAGTCATGATTGGACAATCTCAAAGTTCAATGAGAGAGAGGTCTCCCATGCAAGGTGGATGATAAGCTACAATCTATCATGTAAGTGTCAATTTATCAGGTGGATGCAAAATCCAGTCCTTCAAAAAGGTTGGACCCACACCATGATCCACTACTCATGTGGGCCACATAAAAAAACAATAGAAATTCATTATTTGATCCAAAGTACACTTGTAGACCCACCCGACGAGTGGTTCAGATTGGTTTCTGTGATTTAAAATATTAAAATCCATTATTTTAATTCCCAAAACACCGATGGATAGAATTCTTCAGCGGCGAAATATTAATTCTTTTATGGTTGTTCTTGCCATCGTCGTCGCTGTCTCATCATTATAGATACTATTAAGAAAATGAAGGTGAGGAATTGGATGATTAGCACCTCTCTCAAAGACAAAAGCTATTTTGTAGCTTTATATTGAAAATGTCATCGCATGTGGACCACCCCCATGCAATTGTAAAATGCATGTGGGACAGGGTTCTTGTTTGAGAAATGCCAAGCCCTCGTGGAGAAGGAAATGATGGTTGCAATTTGAACATTTAAATGCAGTAATGATGATGAGCTCAAGTGGAGTTACAAGGTGGTATGAGGACCACATACTTTCTTCAACTCTAGCTTAGTGGAATGGCCCACCAACTTGATCGATCGTGGGAATCCGAGGAACGACACATACATTCTTCGTTCTACACGTCATGATGCTGCGTTCGTCAAACCCGACAATCTACGGTCACCGGTGATCGTTGAAGTTCACCGTACCCCCTATTTTGACTAGTGTATAAATGAGGCGGTTCGAACATAAAAATTGTGTGAATTGTGTAATTTATCTAGTATTCTAATATTGGTGATGATTTCATGTGCGAACATAGATCAACTAGTCAGATATTAGTGAGACGAAAATGTTGATTATGGCATGAAAGGCATCTCTCTCTCTTGGTGTGTGTGCATATCTACATGGTGAGTGTTGCCTCAGACTCGCCCAAGTCGGTGCAGCCCTTACTGTGAGACCTGCCTTGATGCATGTATTCCTGCTCATCTGTTTTTACGTATCAATTTATGGCATGAGCCCAAAAATGAAATATATCCAAATTTCAGGTGGAACATATCATAGAAAGATATGGTGATTGACCATTAACAACTTATAATAGGCAACAAAAGTTTTGGATAAGTTGATTTTTTTATTTTTTATTTTTTTTGTTTTCGTTCATCTAGATTTATGTGACTTTATCAAGTGGTTGGATGGCAAATAAACATTATGAAAACATTAAGGGGAAGTTTTTAATGGTGAGAAGTTTAATGACAACTAAACATCACGGAAACATTATGGCAGGCCATAGGAAATTCAATGACCAATGTTGCCTATGGTATGGTCTATTGGAGATCTAGATCTGCTTCATTTTTTGTCTTATGCCCTAAAATAATTGGAAAATGGATGGACAACTTGGATATAGAATACATACATCAAGGTGAGCCCCACTGTATGGGCTGCACCGTCTTGAGTGAGGCTGAGGCCACATGTAATCCGCTCATACATATTAAAATCATCTACAACACATGTTTTAGACACAACTCATGCCTTGAGATGCATCATGTTCTATACGTGAAATCCACCCGATCCATTAGGATCTATCCCATTTATTGCAAGCTCTGGGAACAAAACTCGCACAAGGAATAAAGAGGATGGGATGCCAACCATAGGTTTGTGTATGGAGTTACAATGGTTTGTGTGTTCCATTTGTTGGTGCTCGATTTCCGGTTCTAATCACATAATAAGTGCAGGCATGTTAGAATTGAATTTATGGCTCAATTCAAACTAAACAACTATGACTCTAAGCACTGAGATAGGTAGATACGTAAGATATGACTGCGATTGAATGAGATTGGTAGCCTATTTAACCACTCGCTCAATATGTAAATAAGATTAGGTGATATTCAGATGATAGAGTTCATCATCTGATGATAGGTACAGATTAAAGAAAAATAAGAAATGAAATCTTATAATCGATCGCAAAGAATAGCTGCAGAACACCTTTCTAACTAGAGAACTAAATCCAGTGTATAAGTATAAAATAAAATTACAGCTAAGACTATCAATTACTTACTACTTGATTAACGCCACATATTACACTATGGAATGTAAATAGCAAACAAAAAGTAAAGGATTACACTAAAAAATATAATTGGCTTGCATAAATGTAGAGTGATTACACTAAGAAATGTAAATAACGGATAATTGAAAGGATAATTGAAATATATATTCGGTTTAATTGAGTCGTATGAGACATATCTTTCTACTGAATTTCCTTGCGATTTATAGCCTTAATCCAGCCATCTAAATACTTCTCACATTCTTCTTATTGTTGCAAACATTTAACGCATCTTAACTTTATTTGCTTCTATTCCTGCCATCTATTCTGTAACCGATGATATATGATTATTCTTCAATCGACCACTTAATGGATGACATGGTGTCACTGGATGCACTTCAATTATATTATTACATAATACTCTTGGTATATCCCTACATATCTCCAAATATATCATGCAAATCTATCCATATCATACATAAGTCACTCTAATTAGCTTTCCCGGTAATAGATAACAGTAGGGATGAACAAACCCGTTAATTAGGTGTAACTCACCTGGATGAAGAGATGATGCAAAAATCATTTTGATTCAAACTCTGGTAGGGCACACGACATGAATATAAAGGTTTTAAGCGATATTTTCCACCGTTCCCATTAGTGTGGCCCATAGGAGTTTTCTACAATAATAATATTTTTTTTTATTTATGGTTCTTATAAGCATTCCTTCGTGATGAACATGATAGATTTTAAACATACAATATGGTAGGCCCCACATAGCTGTGCTGTATAGTATTGTGATCTGGGTCATAGGAAAGTGCTGCCAAAACCAGATGAGCTGAGCCCGATCCCAGGTGGTCCCTTGGCAGAGGAAGAGCCCTTGGAAGCAGATGCACCGTACCAGGGTCTGAAAAGGGAGTTTGAAGAGAGATGAGCGTATCATGAACATCTCTCACTATTCAAAAAGACTTTGGGCGCGAATCACGAGACATTTCTAAATGGTATCTATCTGAAAATTCCATTCCCAAATATACGCATTGGAGTTCGTTCCACCCATCATTGGATGGTGAGAGAAGTGGCCCCACATGGAATAGGAAGCAGATTGCATACCGAGTAGCTCCAGCGTACTGAGTAAATGCTGTGGGGCCCACCTTGGTTAATGTGTCTCATCCACACCATCCATCCATTTTACCATATTATTTTAGGGTATATAGCCAAAATTGAAGCATATCCAAAGCTAAAGTGGACCACACTACAGGAAACAGTGTAAATTGAACTCCTGCCATTGAAAACTTCTTGAGGGCCATAAATTTTCGATCATGCTGATATTTGTGTTTTCCATTCATCCATGCCTATGTGACCTTATGAACAGGTTAGATGACAAAAATAAACATCACTGTTGGCCCTAGGAAGGTTACACCGGTGGACTCATTATCTACAGAGTTTCCAGTGACGTGGTCCACTTGAGCTTTCACATGCTTCAATTTTGGCCTATTGCCATAAAATGATATGGAAAAATGGATGGACGGTGTGGATAAGACATACATTCATGGTAAGCCCCACAGTGGAATGGTTATTAGGCCCCTTCAGATCCGCCATCAATGGAAGAGTTTGACATCCAAATAGGGCTTCGACTCAAATTCTATATCTTGCATTTTGATGTACTTTTATAAAACCCATCTCACGTTCTCATGGTCGAAATAAGCAGCAAAAAGTCCACTCAAGAAAAACTAATCAAATTAAGTTTTAAAAAAAAAAAAAAAAAAATCCTTCTGTGGAAAATACGTTTTACATTAGTACATCCAAACAGGCCGTTAAGTCATAATCACAATATGCGAAGGCATGCAATATAGAATCTTTGCAAAGGTTTCTAAACGCCGCAAAGCAAGCCATGTGTCATGCATATGCTAGTTCTGGACCGTCCAATCGCCCATACCAAGAAATTGGCCGGTCAAATCATCAGCAGGGCACATGCCCAAAAACTAGGAACATTGATCAATTTCAACTGGCCCACCTAGTTAGTTTTTTCTAACCTAGTGGTGGACCATTGATAATGTTTACCCTTGCTTGCTTCTTGTGCCTCACTATGGAATGATCCAGACCATTGATCAATGAGCCTGCTGTGTATGAGCCACATGGAAACTCACCATCCACCCAGGTGAGGTCCAAAAGGTTAGGACCAGGGCCAGGCCCAGGCCATCTACTTGCAAGCCCAGCATTTTGACCACCACCACTGGATGAGATGAAAGCTAAAGAAAAGGGCTTAAAGCCGGAAGAGATCCCATCAGCCAAATAGTCGTGAAGAAGTCATTTTCCATAGCATTTGTAACAAACCCCACCAAAATATCAATAAATACCAAAACAAGACGTAAAAAACAAAGGTGAGAATATTCCTTGGTACATTACATTTTCAAGGAAAAGATGACATGCTGACTTCATCCTCCACACATAATGCACTTACCTTATGGGCAGTAAGGTAACCTACTTGCATCTCTCTTTCATGAGGACGTGCTCTGTGGGCCCCACCATTATGTGTCAGAGATCCATACATCCATGGTCCAAAATATCAGGGTAATCCATGCCTTAGGTGGGGCCACATCACAGACAACAATTGAGAGCGGATGCCCACTTATTTGAAACCTTCTTATTATTTGTTTATAGGGCCCATCCATTGTGTGTCCCACTAGGATGAGGGGTCACACAAAATTTCAGGCCATTCTACAATTCAGGTGGGCCCCACCAATGGCTCTTAGATGTTTTAGGCATAATTTCAAACGGTTTCAGGTGGTGTGGCCCACCTAAGTTCTGCGTACGACTGATATTTGGGACATCCCATAACCTAGAGGGGACCCACCAAACGGATGGTGTAGATGTCCAGCAAATTTGGTTTAGATGTCAAGATCAGATTGGCTAACTCAGTATGCTTCATTGGGCCCACCATGAATGTATATGGTTTATCCACACCGTCCATCCATTTTTCAGCTCATTATAGGGGTTGAGCCCAAAATTGAAGCATATCCAAACCTGAAGTGGACCACACCACATAAAGAGTAGGAATAATTATTTCTACAGTTGAAAACTTTCTAGGGCCCATAGTGATGTTTATTTATCCACCTGTTCATAAGATCACAAAGACAAGGACGACGGGAAAACATAAATATCAGTTTGATCCAAAACTTATGTAGCCCCCGGGAATTTTTCAACAGTAGACGTTCAATTCACACTGTTTCCTGTGGTGTGGTCCGGTTGAGCTTTGGATATCCTTCATTTTTGGGATCAAGCCCTAAAATTATCTCGTAAAATGGATGAACGGAGTGGATGAAATGCATAAATCACGGAGTGGATGAAATGCATAAATCACGGTGGGGCCCACAGAGTTTACTCACTACGCAATCCACTTCTGGAGATGTCTGACACACAGAACAGTAGGGCCACATACACACATAACAGAGCTCGACCTCATGGAAAGCTCGCTCATAACAACGCCCCACCCACCCCCACCCCCCTTCTCTCTCTCTCTCTCTCTCTCTCTCTCTCTGTGCAGGGGTACACATACATACACATGAGGTAATAACTTCCAATCTATTAAGTGCATGTGACATCCAACCCTTCCGTTAGGTTGGCCCTACCATGAGGATCAGCTAGGGGAGAAGTAAGCCCATCTACTTATCAAGTGGACCACACCATATAAAACAAAGTCCAGCCATTGATAAATAACAAAACAAGAGTGTGGTCCATTCAATTAGTGGTTTTTGCTTATTTTTCCAAAAGGTGGTCCTCACGATGAGGCCGTCCGCCCTATTGGACGGGTTGGATGTGGTAGACACAAGAAGAGTTGGAAGTTACCCCCTGGTTGGACAGTTACTTATATTCAACCCCTCTATGTGTGTGTGTGTGTGTGTGTGAGAGAGAGAGAGAGAGCCTACAAATGCCCGTAACTACCAACATCAGCGTCACATCAATTCTCACAATCCATCAACATACATCCATCCTTCTACCAAGAAAACTCTAAATAATAGAAATTTTTACTAATAAATTCATCATGACAGTATTCATGCATGTAATTGTACTGCTATCATGGGAGTTTCCAACTCTATATAATAGGCAACACAAGTTTTATAACAGCAAATAAAGCCAAAGGAAATTGTAATTACAGCAAACATTCACCAGCAAATAGATCGAGGGACAAAATCCAGGCAAATACATCCAATTTAGCATATTTCTACAAAAATAACATGTCATTCCACTCAGACCAAGGAAGAGGAACTGCACCACTTTCCTTTTATTTCTAACTTTCGTTTTGAACTACATGATGAATAAAAAAGAGCCAAACAAAGGCCATGGCAGCCATGAATAGCCATAAACAGCATCTCTCCAACAACTATCCTGAAAATAGGATATGCTAAGAAAGGTTAAGGCCCTGTTTGGTAGACACATAAGAATGAGTTGCTCTCGTTTTAGTTGCAGTAACAATGTACTAGAGATCTAGATTTCTAATGCATAATTAGTAGAGATAATTACTGTATTTAGCAAAAGTATGTATTAGAGAACAAGATCTCCAAGGCATAATTACCGTTAACTAAAACAAGGGGGTGTGGCAAGTCCAATGCATGTGTAGAGAGGAAAGGGCAGAGTTGGTTATGGGAGAGAAGAAGAGAAATGGAGGGAAAGGATGACGCTACACAGATGTGTTGTATATACAGCGTAAGAAGGGTTCAATGCTGGATGACCCATCCCAACTTTTTTCAATTTCATGGCTATGGACTCGAATCTCCATCATTTTTGGTATGGTGTTCTAGCATGATCTAGCGCAATTGATGTATGGACTGGATGACACACATGCACCATGGTGGGCCCAACATAAGGTTTGGTCACCTGCGCTCCTAATGAACGCTTTCAGGACAGGCTACACGAAAGGAGGAGGAGGAGAGGTGTGGACTACTCAAAAAGAGGGATATTACATTTATATACCCTTTCTTTTTTATATAAAAACCCTTACTATATCATGGGGTTTTAACTTCTCCTAAAACTAATGGTGAGGGTAAAATTGTCCTTCCTCCTTGCTTTTTTTGCTTGGTATAATCTAAAAGGCTTTTTAAGGTAAAATCTGAACCGTGGGTCAGAGCCCCTAGCTTCTTCTTTTCTAAATATCATCTTAAGTTCTTAAAATATTCAAAGTAATTCGCAACTGGGAAACTATCAGGAGGGCAGAAGGTCAAAAAGCTGATCGTGCTATATATAGTTCCAAACAGATTTTGAGAAACAACAACCAAAATAGATGCTATTTGAGTATGAGGATATATTAACGAGTACGAGGATTTATGCACATGCATGTGTCCACTGTACAAGTGGCAAGCATGTTGCTTAATGCATATTGTCCAAATCAGGGCACCATTGTAAAGGGGGTCTAAAACATAAACTGCACGGAAAATGATCCTACTGGTCCTATTGATGATTAAATGAAAATTAGTCCACATGAATTCAAAACAAGAAAAAATCAATAAGTGGTTAGGGTTGTCCAATTGATCTGATTTCAACGATACACTCCATCTATAGCGGTAGCCATGATTTGGGCAGTTTAAGATTGACAGAGATGGCACTCAAAAAGGGCAGTTACAGAATAACTCAATAGATATGTATGGCAAAAGCATTCGCAAAGATACAACATGGATTGCAGGAAACTAGCTCAATTCAATTCATTGATAATCAACAACATTTCTTAATAGATATGTAAAGCCCAAGCAGATGATCAAGCTGTCAGTTTCATTTAAATATTCTATCTCATATAGAAACACCTCTGAGACATGTATTTCAACTACTGCAAATTGGAGCAAAACTTCTCTTGCCATCCACACAAATGTAATGAAACAGTGAAATAGATATTTCTGGCAATGCATAAGAAAGACCATTTGCATAAGAAGCCGTGCCTCATAGACTAGTAAAAACATGTGCTTCATCTTAACAATTTGATTTCAAGATCTAAAACCCAAGCTACACTTACCAAAATTGAAGAGCATTTTTTTCTGAAGAAGTAGAACACTCACTGAGGAGAGCAATGATCATTTGTATTGAGGATTGGAGTTAAAGGAAAACATGCGCCAGTTCAAACTGCCTTGTGCTCATTGATGAAGGTTCCCACAGTTTTGAACCACCGCATCAGATTCCGGTGATCCTTCACATAAAGCCATGCTTGAAGAAATAGAAAGAGGCTTTCGTTCAGACCACGCTCCTCCATGAATCCATGAAGGGCATCCCTCATCTTCTCTTCAAGATCTCTGCAAATTCATCCCAAAATTATCTAATTAGAAACCTAATCCATCCAGAAACATGCATACACATGCATGTGTCCACACCCACAATCAGTTATATGTGAATGTCACGTGCCACATAGCTCACATGTCAAGTCACAAGTGTGTCAGATATCTGAGACATAGTAAGGTGGCACACTCTATGAAGATAACTTCATGCAGAAATCAGGATACCCAATCATCAGGCGGGTACACTGTATTATAGACATTGGTCCGGTTCTCTGATTTCAGTAAAAATGTAGCAGTTACAGTTAGTCTGTTGGGTTGGATTACTTAACAAAGGAAATTATTGCATGGTATACATACAGAGTGGTTGTTAAGATCACCTTGCAAGAAATCACTTAAGAATAATTTACCAAGAGGCGGCTGCTGATTGAGTGGGCTGCAGTCGATTCGAAGATTAAGGAGTCCGATCTGTTTTGTTTCAAAGCCTAGTGTGGTCCGCTTTCTCAGCGGACCGCCGCTGTTCAGTCTTTTCTTTCTTTTGTGCTTTGCTTTTGTTTTTCTGTTCCTTTATCTTTGTTTTCCCATCTTCTTTTAATGATATTTGGTTATCTTTCAAAAAAAAAAAAAAATTTACCAAGAGGCTCTTTATATGGGTAAAATGGCAATTGTTGGTTTCTGAGATGTATAATTTTGAAAACATGCAATCTTAGGTTAGTTTAGGTCTTTAATAATACAGGGAAGCTGATTGATATGTTTCAGCCATGTGCTATGAAATTGTAGAACTTATAAAGTAATTAGGGTGTTCTTCGTGGAGAACCAATATATTCATTTTCCATCTTACTGTTTAGACTTAAGAGTGATCTTCCTTGTGATCTTTCATTTGTATCATCAATGTTTATTTATGTTGGCCCATGGCCCACCTAGGCCCACTGTAGGGCCCACCAATAACATAGGCCCACGGCACACTGTATGGCCCAAGACATGCTGATTTTTTTACTGTTTATTTATAGATTTGAGAGCCTAAATCAAGAATTGCAATTTACTGTTTTAGGAAAATATGGATACTGATTTAAAGATGTGATTGGAGACATGAGGGGGGATATGATTGAAGATATAGGGCTGATTTAGAGATGTAATTAGGATTATTTTCTGTAGTTGCTTTTATTATTATTAGGCTTTTACAATCTTAGGTAGATTAGATTGATTTGAAGTCAACTATGATTTATTTGAAATCAAATTCTCATTTGGGGAATTCTCATTAGATATTCACTTAGAATCTATAAAAAGGGTTAGTTCGAAACACCGTTCCCAATTCTATTTGGGGTAAGTGTGAGTCTCCCTCTCTATCTAATATTCTTGTGGGTGTACTCTTTCTCTGCAATTTGAATGTTGAGATCTCATTGAGTCAATAACCAGGTTGCACCATTTATGCTACATTTTCTGTTACACTGTTGAAGGATATTTTGGTCTTTTGTTAAGTTCCTTGTAATAGCAATTTCTTTGTACTGATCATAAGACTTAACAAGAAAGTCCACAAAAATGCCTTCATCAGAATAGGGTGAATTCTCCCAAGCTCTCTCCCATCCCATCTATTCTAACATGGCATACTTAGAATTTCCACGTGCTCTCGATAATCTTGCCCGTCTTCTACAATACAGATTCAGTAAAAACATTGTCTATGGTCTATACTAACATCATCAGGCCATAGAGCAAAATGTCATCTCAATCTGCTCATCGGGGTTCCCATCTGCATCTGCAGTCTATTTTTTTCCCTACTTCTATATAGTTTTGTCTCTTCTAACTACTTGTTGTAGCATTTGAAATTATAAAACCCACATCTTATAAGCCATTGTCACACTGAACAGTTTGTGCATGACGATTTGGTTCAAGTAATGTTGGAAATTCACCTACTTGTTTGGAATGCTTTAACATAACGGCTGTTGGCTGGTTTGGTCTCCTCACTTCATGGGGATTTAAGTGAAGAAGAGATACGTAGGAGTTTTATGCTTTGGCTTGTCCTCCTGTAAGCTAACCTCTTCTGGCTCTTTTTTTCTGCCAGATCCCATTACTGTTTTCTCCATGGAGATGTCCTCTCTGATTCCACCAGGTCACTAGAAAGTTGTTGTGGCACTCCTTGGTAGTTGGTACCTTCCCCAAAATTCTCACTATTGAATTAAGAAAGTGTTTTTTGGGGGGTCTATTTGGAAGGACACTCTTCCTTGTCTGTGTCAACCATTCAGATATTTGGGAATTGTCCAAGGTATTCCATATCAGTAACGGTGGCCATAGCAGTCACCACCATTACTGATACGGGTATCGTCTGTAATGGTCAATACGGAGGCATAATGATCGTTACAACCCCCATAATGGTTGGAATTTTTTTTAGCCAAAAAAATCCGAAAACATATTTAGAAAATACATAATAATGTAAATATTCCAAATATGTATTCATTTTTTATTTTGAACATGTTTTTGGTAGCATAACGGTCCACTCTTTGGTGAGAATGTTGTATCGGATTATCTGGTGAATTTATGAATGTAGTTACATGTTTCTAATGTTTACACATCACAATCAAGCATTAGAACTAGAAATCAGAAGAAAGAAAGAAAAAGAAAAAGAAAAGAAAAAAAAAAAAAAGAGGCATAAGTACTTCTTTTTTTTCTTGTTCTTTTTTTTTTCTTTTTTTAAAATGGTTCTCGGAGCTTCTATTTGCTCAAATCGCTTCAATCTACGGTTTTAATCCTAAAAACTATAGTAAGAATGGTCAAAATCTGCTATAGAATGATTAAGAGAGTTTTTGGAATAAGAAAAGTGGGAAAATGAATAGAAAAACATATGTGTGTGTGTGTGGTCATTTTTTGACTGCACCATAACGATACGGTCTTAAAAAACCAACCACCCTACTACACCCCCTCCTTTGCATAACGGTCACAATCGTTACCTATACATATCGGCATTTACGATTGTATCGTAACAGATACGGAACACCTTGCTCCACAACCACTCATCTAAGTCACCAGCACAAGATCTACCTCCTTCAGCAACTGAAGGAGCATATGAAGGGTATCATCCGCCAATGGCACGCCCTAAACCACCAAACATTCCATGACTCTCACTCCCACCCTTCCCTCCTAGCACTCATACCCCGTGTCGGGCTGATTTGAGACCACTTGAATGCCCCTAAGACGTGGAATTCAAACAACCCGTGGAATTCATCCCATTAATGCATATCCCTAACCACTCGACACCATTTCCTCAAATTCTTAAGGTAAAAAAATTAAAAAATCAAATTTGAATGAATAGTGTCTGATCAATTTGGGTACACTTGAATGGCCCCAAAACGGCTTATGCAATTTGTGAGATTCATGCCACTAATGCATATCCCTAACCATTTGACACCATTTTCCTCAAGAAATTTAAAGGAAAAAAATTAAATTAAATTGGGATGAATAGTGTCCGGCCAATTTAGATACACTCGAACGACCCCCAAAATAGCTCGAAATTGATGCAATTTGTGGAACTCATGCCACTAATGCATTTACCCCTGACTATTTGACACCATTTCCTTCAAGAAATTTGAGGAAAATAAAATAAAATAAAATTTGAATGAATAGTGTCGGGCTGATTTTAAAATAGCCTGAAATTCATGCAATCCATAGGATTCATCCGACTAATGCATATCCCTAAGCATTTGACACTATTCCCCTCAAGAAATTTGGAAAAAAAAAAAAAAACTTTAATGTCACTATTCATCCCAAAATGACGTGAAAGTTCCAAAACAAAAATAGAAAAATAGATGAAAAGCACTAATTTCATGCAAGCATGTGCAGATCTAAACTCCATACATGTATTTGAATAATCTATACTCCAAATATTTACAAAAAAAAAAAAAATTTTAAATGAAAATTAGTAAAAATTATATAAAACAGCTTTAAAAAAAAGCATGGCCATATTAATCACAAATCTAGAAATTTTTGGTTGATTTGGGAAAATAATGTTGGCTAATACATTGGCAATAAGAAAAAACAAATAAAAAATATAAATTTTTACATTTTTTATTTTACCTAGATTTGGCCCTACTCTTCAATTATTTAAAAAATGGCTTAAATCTTGTGTTTTATTTAATCTTCAAAAATTGCACAAATCTAGTTAAAAATGGGTGAAAAACATTCTCAAGAAGCAAACATATCAAAAAGATGAACGAAAATGGGGGAAATAAAAATCAGCCCACAAAAGGGGACTTGTAAACGTGTAACAGGCTAGCAACCCTAGGCCGTTAAACATAGTCATAAACGGACCGTTACGGCCCCATTATGGTCTGAAAACTTCGACATGGGCCCTTATGACCCCATATTGCGTAACTGCCCATGCCATTAAAATTACATAATGGCCATTATGGTCATTAGGTAACCGTTTTTATATACCTTAGTTCATATAAAGGTTATCATGCTGGAGATCATCGGTCCTAATCAATCTACTTTTATTACCGGCAAAGAACCTCCAACAACGTCTTGTTAGGTCTCAATCTAATTAGAGGCATTCAAAGGAACCCAAAGCCTCCAATATGCATCAAAGTGGAACTTCGCAATGCTTTCGACGATGTTTGATTGGGACTTTCTCTTTGCCACCCTTAAAGGCTCAACTTCCTAGACACTTAGATTCAATGGATTGAAGTTTGTATATTTGAACCAACTTTCTCGATCCTTGTTAATGGGCAAGCTTGTGGGATTTTTAGAAGTACGAGAGGCATCACACGAGGAGATCCCCTTTCTCCTTTTCTCCTTGCGATAGTCATGGAAATGTTTTCTAGCCTCATAAATAAATGCTACTACAATGGTTTGATAAAAACACTATTTTCTAGAGGTGATCTTTCATTAGTCATCAATCATTCATTGATGAGTCGATGATCTCCTCTTGTTTTCACATGCAAACTCCTTCATCGTTGACCATCTGTAATCTTTTAATGCATTTCGGTCATTTCTCTAGTTTAGCTATCAACTTCTCTAAGAGTTGTGATTTTTTTTTTCTTTTCTCCTGGTTGCAAAGATGTTAAGTGTGGCTTCCTCTATTGCGTCGAGATTTGAATAATTTGGATCCGGTGATCTGGTGGGTTTGTTGTCTCTCTTGTTGGATATCATGCCTGCGACGGGGATGCAAGATTCGTTAGTTCGGCACTTCAACAAATCTGGAGTCTCCTAGGTGAGGTCATTCTGTGCAGTGTTGTCTCAATCAGAGCCCGAAGGTGGCCTAAGTCATATGGCTTTCCTGTGGTCCTATGGTGCTCCGTTAAAAATTGCGACATTTTTTTTTCAAGATAGAAATTTTATTAAAGGGAGCCAAGGGCAACCTAAAAGCAACAAAACAACACAACAACACAAACAAAACAAAAAGAAACCAAAACCAACTATAGAACACAAAAATAAACAAAAACAATGAAGACAGAGAAAAACCAACTATACAACTCAAACCAAAGACTCCTAAAGAGAGCAAAAAGAGAAAGCAACAACACTATTCCAACAGATGAGAGATCAAAAAGTTGTTTGTGAGGTTGAGAGCAATGGACTAGTCCTTAATATCCTGGAAGATCAAACCATAAACTCTAGAGGAAGGGGAGGAGAGATCTTGAAAACTTTGGCTATTCCTTTCTCCCCATAACTTCCAAAGGGTCACCATCACAGCCAAGTGCTTAATCATCTTTTAGTCACTACCAAGTACCAAAACCTCCATGCCAAGGAAAAAAAAAACATACCGGAAACCGAGCTAGGCACTACCCAAGGAGTGGAATTTGATAAGGATTGACAACCAGACTTATGCAAGCGAAAGGGCAATGAAGAAACAGATGGTTGTTAAACTCCTCATTTCCAAGGCAAAGAATGCAGATGGTTGATAAACTCCTCATTGCCAAGGCAAAGAATGCAAACATTGGGAAGAATCATTCCCCTGCGCTATAGGTTGTCCACAGTGAGCACTCTTCCCCTAGCAAGGAGCCAGATAAAGGTTGTGACCTTTGGGGGGGCCTCCGTAAGACCAGACGAAGGAGGGAATCAAATCTTGAGCTAGAGGCTTGCTAGGGATGAGATGAAGAAAGAACTTGCAAGAGAAACTGCCAGAGGGGGACAACGCCCAAGAGACAGAATCATCCACCCCGGGAGGGTTGAATTCCTTGAAGAAGCTTCAGGAGCTCCAACAACTCTCAGATTTCAGCCTCCGATAAGGATCTCCTACAAGGCAGGCACCAAGATCCCGAACCAAAATCCAAAAAATAATTAGCAACAGTTGAAGATAAGTTAGAAATGATTATGGCCAAACCGGGGAAAGTAGAAGCTAGAGGCCTAGTTAAAATCCACCGATATGACCAAAACCAGATTTTATTCCCATCTCCAAGGCTAAAACAAATTCATTCCAAGAAGGAAGGTTTAAGATTGCGGCCTTCTCATGGCTCGCTGATTAAAATAGTATCCTGACCATCGATAACCTGCGCAAGAGATCTCTTGTTTTGCCAAATGCCTGCCCTCTCTGTTTGAAAGCCGAGGAGTTTATCAACCACATGTTCATCCACTACTACTTGAGAGTGGTTTGGTCTAATATTCTCATATCTACAAATGTGTGTTGGGTCATGCCTGGTTAGATTGACAGTTTGTTCTGGTCCTGGCATTATGGAGGAGGGGGTCTCTTAGGTAGTTCCAAATGGAGGATTGCATTGCTTGCTATTCTTTGGTTTATCTAGACGGAAAGAAATAACCGTTGTTTCCAAAACTTGAGTGGTTTAGTGTCAGGGACTTTTACTAGGGTGCAAAGTATATAACAGAGTGAGCTCCTTAAGGGCGTTTTCCTAGGTATCTAGTTTTTCTAAGTTGTAGTCTTTTTTCTGCTTTTGGTTTTCTTTTCTTTTTTCTTTTGTTTCCTGCGTGCCTTTATTCTCCTTTTCAACCTCTAGCCATAATAAATTGCATCATCTTTCAAAAACAAAGAAAAGGTCTCTCCCTCTTATATCAAAATTTATGGCTACACCTCTATTCAAATTTCATGCAATTAGTTGGAGCCAAATTTGAAGAGCTAAATCTCAAGGCAGACGAAGCATCACTCCTATTGTCGCGACAAACAAAGCCTACCTAATCAAGCAATTGTTGAAGATGGTCTAAGGGGACAACAGCTTGTGGAGTTGATGGGCAAAAAGTCCAAAATGAAATACATTAGTAACAAATCAATTTGGGAGATCAAGGTGGTGTTGGATTTTTCATGGGCTTAGCGGAGCATTTTGGGCTTTGGGCATCTGGCCATTTGTCACATCAGGCAAATCATTGAAAATGGAATTCTACTCACTTCTAGACAAGCTTGTAGGTGACCTTAGGGTAGACTCATTGACCGTTTTGAAGCCATTATGATATTTGGTTAGCCTCAACATCAAAATCAATGTGTTTATCTCTCAAAAAAATATAATAATAAATAAATAAAATAAAATAAAAATAAATCAATGTGTTTATCTCAAACAACACGTGGCCTCTGCCTCCCCCATCTTCTGACAGCACTAATGGACATCTTCGATGAAATAAGTCAATTGGAGTTGTTCGGCAGCATGGTTGATGAAATTGTGTGGACTCCTAATCCTCATGGAAACTTCTCCATTTCATCTACTACTGACGTTATTATCCTCTAACTCACCCTAGTGCTTTGGGTAGATCTCACCTGGTATAGAGGTGCTATCCCTTAGCACTCACATGTTGCATAGTTAGCGCTTCTCGGCAAACTTCAACTAAAGGACTTTGCATGGACGCACTTCGCAGCTCTATCTGTAAATCCATAATTCATAACGCAACTCAAAATTGGCTACAATAGTTGGAAGAATATTTAGATCACGTGCCATGAGTTGCAAGTTGAAAAAAAGATTTGCCACGATCAAACTAAAGGGATTAGCATGAAATTGGGGGCACCGTATGCAGGCACGTCGTGGTGGACACCCTCCTACGAGTACTTGGAAGGAGATGAAAAGTAAAATGAAAGAGCAATTCCTGGCCCTTTGATGAAGAGATCATGATCAAAGACCTTATCTCACAAAGTCAAGGAAGTCTAACCATCAATGATGCATAGGAAAGTATAACAATCTAACAGTTTGATGTGAAGTGGCAGAAAATGAGCAACAAAATGTGGGCCACTATGGCAATGTCTTCAAGAGATATTCAAAGGGAGATAACAATAGTTTAGACATCATGGCTCAGGTGAGGCTTACCAGACATCACTACAAATCCAAGAACACATCAAGAAAGCAGCAACTAGATACAAAAATCCAATTGGTCTGGGAGCACATGGATCCAGTCAAATGGCTCATATTATCAACCATTTAGACTGTGGGAGCCACAAGTCCAACCCCGTAGCTTTCAAGGCCTCATATATAAACCCTTGAGTGTAAAATGAGGTTCCGTACATTCCTACACCTCCATACTGACGCAGGGGAGGACGTGAGGTCGAGCACCGTCTTGGGGGGGGGGGGGTTTAGTTTCTTACTTGATAGCTTTCCATCTTTGATTACAAGTGCATATGAGTAGTATGAGACAATTAAGGGAAAGAGAGTTGTACCAACCAAAAACAAAACAAAACAAAACTTCTTTAACTAAAAGTTCACGTGCACATGAGGCTATATAAAGCCTTACATACAGAATAGAATACACAATGATTTACACTATTCAATTGAATGGTATTTGTTTCTTTCGTTTCCTGAGATGAGGTTATCTTAAACATTTTTTTTAACTAGTATACCTTGTATAGTTTATTTCCATACGTAGAGGATTCAAAGTTTATTGTTTTTCTTGTATAGATGGTTATAATCTCTATATATTCAACCCCATTGGGTTGTCTCAAATACGGAAAACCTTTTGGCTTCACAGTTTACATGGTATCAGAGCCCTACTGATCCAAATTCGCCCACCCCATCGTTACCAGCACCACCACCTGTCAGATCCGACCATCCCTGCGTCCGGTCATCACCTCTGCTGCGTCCGACTACCCCCTGCTCAATTTTTCAATATTCCAGATATAGATCCAGCGCTCCTGCTTGATTTTCCAATATCCCTGCTGCGTCCGGCCTCATCCCTGCTGCATCTGGTCACCCCCTGCTCGATTCTGCGTCGTCCGGCCACCCCCTGCTCGATTTTCCAATATTTCAGATCCAGATCCAGCGCTCCTGCTCAATTTTCCTACTCCAGATCTAGATCCAACACCCCTGCTCGATTTTCCTGACTTCCTCAAAGGTCATGGTTTGTGGGGACTAATTGATGGATCTGTTACTATCCCCACTTCCACAGATGCCGACAAATTAGCTGATTGGGAAATGAACAATGGACGGATTATCACCTGGATTCTTGATTCGGTCAATCGGTCCATTGTTGTTGGCCTCAAACCTCATCGCACTTCTAAGGCAATGTAGGAGCATCTCCAGACAATTTATCAACAAAGTAATGCGGTCCGGTTATACCACCTGGAACAGGATCTCGTTAACCTTACTCAGGGCGACGACAATATTCAATCATTTTACTCCAAAATTGTCACAATTTGGACAGAGATGACTATGATGGATCCAACATTTCCTCATGACTTTAAGATATTCCAAACTATGCACGTGAGTGCATAAGTTCGATAATTTCTTATGAAGCTGCGTCTGGAATTTGAGCATTGTCGGGCTGCTCTCTTGAACCGTAGCCTTATTTCATTAAATTCGGTTATTAATGATTTATTGGTTGAGGAACAACGACTATAAGTTCTCTCTCTTCCTTCCTCAACTCCGGGATTATCTGATATGGTGCTTGCTGTGTCCACCACTACACCAACACGTGGTTCCACTCCTTTGACTTATCGCGTGTAATAAGGTGGGTCATGTTGTCGCTCAATGCAAAGAATGGTGTGCTTATTGTCGACGGATTGGTCATGGTATTCGAGACGCCGGACACGTGCCTATGCATCTTCTTTCGGCCATAGTCGTGGCCGTGGTCATGCTCTTTCTGCCACTGCCGCCACTATTTCTTCCGAGCCGTCGTTAGTGATTCTACTTTTATGCTTCGTTGAAGGTTTTTCGTGCCCTTTCTGCTGGTATGTCGATATATCCCCATTTTCTACATGGTTCTTCAATTCGGGTACTTCCAATCATATAACTTTGTATCCCATCTTCGTGACATTCGTCCCCACACCAGAAATAAGCTATTTCTTCTGCGAATGGCACTAGACTACCTATTCAATTTCGTTGGATCATTGACTTTCTCTCCTTCTCCTCATCGCCAGTTCACCCTTCATGATGTGTTTCATGTCCCTAACCTCTCCTCCAATTTAATTTCGTTGGTCAACTCACATCCAATAATTGCTTAGTCATATTTCTCCCCAACCGTTGTTTTGTGCGAGAATCCGCAACGGAAGGTACTTGGGAGGGGTAGACGGCATGGTCGTCTGTACGTGCTGGATTTTGATTCATCTGTCACTTCGGCTCGTTGTTTTCTCCATCTTCATCAGATATTTGTTCGGCAAATAAATTTTGGAAACTGTGACACTTTCGCCTGGGTCATCCACATTCCGATCGGTTACTTCAGTTAATTTCGTCTGGCATGTTAAGGAATATTTCTCTTAATAAAAATGATTTGGATTATTCTTGTTCTTCCTGTTGTCTTTCAAAAAGTAAGTGTATTCACTTTTCTCTAAGTACTACAAAATCATCTTCTACGTTTAAACTTGTGCATACGGATGTCTAGGGTCCTTCACTAATTATGTCTCTCTCTGAGTTACGATACTATGTTATATTCATTGATGATTTCACATGTTACACTTGGATTTACTTTCTGCAATCGAAGTCACAGGTTTTTGAAAAATTCAAGTTATTTCACTCTATGGTGGAGACTCAATTTTGGGTTCCAGTTCAAACTCTCCGCTCTGACTCAGGGGATATCTCTTAACCGATTTTCGTACATTTCTTCAAGGGCATGGGATTATTCATCAGACCACCTGTTCTGATACTCACAACAGAACAGGGTGGCTGAACGAAAAAATCGTCATATTGTTGAAACTACCAACACCCTGATGACGGCTATGAGTGTTCCTCGTTCTTTCTAGGCGGAAGCAATGTTACGTCTACTTGATTAACCGGATGCCAACCAAAGTTCTAAACAGTAAATCTCCTTACTTTGTTCTCACCAACTTACCTCCTGCATATTCCACATTTCATATTTTTGGTTGTATCTGTTATGTTCACATGGCTTCACGTGAACGTAACAAACTATCTCCAAAATCAGTGAAATGTGTGTACTTGGGATTTGGAGAAACTTAGAAGGGTTTTTGATGTTATGATCCAGTTTCTCGTCGTGTTCGGGTTTCACAACATGTTGTTTTTCTTGAACACATTGTCTTTCATTCATCTCTTCCCCCTCTGCACACTCCAAACTCTCCTGGTCTAACTGCCTTTCTAGAAATTCCGTTTGCCTCAACTATTCTCCCTCGTCCGTTGCAGGTTTACTCACGTCGACCATGTACAAATCCACCACCTATTACTCAACCCGAACCTCCTGTATTGCAGATCCCGAACCTACCTCGATACATCGTTTCCGCTTGTGAACATCGAGCGCCCGATCGCTTGATATGCTCTATGTCTGTCATGAATGCTACTCTGGATACTGTCTTTATTCCTACTTCATACTCTCGGAGTCATTCATGATTGTTGGAAGAAGGCTATGGCGTAAGAACTTGCGGCATTGGATGATAATCATACGTGGGACATTGTCACTCTACCCGCTAACAACAGCTAATTAGTAACAAATGGATTTATTCTGTCAAGCTCAAGTCCGATGGATCATTGATCAATACAAGGCTCGACTTGTCGCTCAGTGATACAAACAAGAATACGGAATTGATTATGATGAGAATTTCGCTCCTGTGGCCAAGATAAAAACTGTTTGTACTCTTCTAGCTATATCTTTTGTTCGCTCATGACCACTCACTCAAATGGATATGAAAATGCCTTTCTTCATGGAGACCTCTAAAAACCGTATATTTGAAACCTCCTCCCGGCTCTTTAATCCCTAACAATAAGATATGTCGCCTAAAGAAAGTCCTGTACGGCCTCAAACAGCACCTCGGGCATGGTTTCAACGCTTTCACGATATTGTTACGGGTGTTGGCTTTACTCAAAGTGGTCATGATCATCCTTATTTTTACGCACCACGCTCACTTAATTGTCATTGTTCGGCATGTTGACGACCTCCTCCGACCGGTAGTGATGCTACGGCATTTCGCTTTAAAGAAAGTTCCGCAATCATCCTTCAAGATGAAATACCTCGCCATCTAACATACTTTCTTGGACTTGAATTTTCACATTCCAACCGTGGGATCCTGGTCAGCCAGAGTAAATATACCAAGGATCTTCTCGCATCGATCATCTGACGGATCAAGACGTTCAGACTCTTAGAACTTAACGCTCACTATGGCCGTGACGATGGTGATCTACTTGCAGCCTAACTTATACCGCCGTTTGTCGGGAGTCTGGTTTACTTAACTATGACTCGCCTTGATATCGCTTACGCCGGCCCAAGTCGTCAATCTGCTTGTCGCTCTCGGACTCTTCGTATGATCGCGTGTTGCGCGATCCTTCGCACTTCGTGGAACTCTAGATCGATCCATGTTCTTCTCCTCCACGGTGACTTTCTGGACCTTCATACTTATTCGTGAGACTGCGATCAGGGCTGGGCGTTCACACGAAGATCTACCACCTTGACTATTATGTCTTTCTCGGACTTTCTCACATGTCATGAAAGAAATAGCAATCAATGCATTTCCAAATTAAGCACCAAAAGTCCAATGGGAATTCACAGCGTTAGTAAGCCTAGAATCCACCTAAGTTACTGTGACTTCTTCAGACTTGGGCATTCCTCTACATAATTCTACTCCTACTCCAAATGTCGACTAATTCAATTTCCATTCGATTATCTCAACCCGGATATTATTACATAGTAATCAGAACGAAGATAATTGAAATGATGAAGGTTCATTTATCCGCAAGCAAATTTGCAGTGGGCTCATTCTCATTCACATGTTGCATCCCATGGTCGATTGCCGATCATTCCACCAAGTCCCTCACTTTACACGTCATCTTGTTCTAGTCAGCAAACTATACTTGTCAATGACTCAAGTTAGTTTGAGGGGGATGTTAGACGGGCCACATACCTTGTATAACTAATATACCTTGTATAGTTTATTTCATAGGTAGAGGATGTACAATAAGTAATTGTACTATTCCTTGTAACTCTCTGTTTTTATACAGCCTCACATACAGAATAGAATACACAAATGATTTACACTATTCGATTGAATGGTATTTGTTTCTTTCGTTTCCTGAGATGAGGTAATCTTAAACATTTTTTTTAAAAGTAGTGAGTTCAAATCTTGTAGTGAGACCCAACAAACCTAATCCCCTCTTCCTCACTATTGTCATTGCTGCAAAACCTATCCCCATTTGCAATTCATTGAATATGAAGATTGCGGCCCTAAAATCAATACATATACGTTCATGTTCACTTTAGTTCATACCCTTTCCTTACGCTTCCTCAGTAGAATTATTCAATAACTAGTTATGTGTAATTGCTATCAAGTGAACTATCTTTAGCGCTTGACGATTTTGTACAACTCAATTCACTTTCATCCTTCCCTCACAAACCCCAAATGCCTCTTACTACTAGTTTCTTCTAAGAAAATGCACGAAAGCCAAAATACGAACCTTGCAGTGCATATTAGACAAAACCCCAAAATCATACACAACAAGAAAAGCAATGAACAAAGAGAAAGAGAGAGAGACGCACTGAAAAGCAGGGCCTTGATACGTGGACGGAACGCGGACGAATTGTGAGGAGGAATTCTTGAGTGTTGGGCGCATGGAAATGGAGTGAATTCCCATTGCGTCGGGATAGAGACCACACAAGAAGTGGAGCCTTTCCTTCCGCCCAGGCTTCGAGATGTCGACATGAAGGAAAAGCTGATTAATGCCGTCATCGTCTTCGTCATCACCGCCACCGGGGATGATGCTGGCCAGTCTCATGACAGAGATGGTGATCTCCTCGTCGCCATAGGATCGACGGAGGACCGGACCGTCGTTGTCGAGCGCGCCTTTCACGACAGAGAAAGGAGACGGAGGGTTTACCTTTGGAGGCGGCGACATTTTGGAGACTTCAAGGTAATGCTCTTTGAGGGAACGGAGGAGGATGGAGTCCACAGCGGAGGAGACGCTACTTGTGCTGGATGCGTGCCTCCTCGCTAACGTGAGCTGGGGGCGTAGGGCGCACAGGCACCCTGCCGACAAGGCCCGCTTCCACATCTCTCTCTCTCTCTCTCTCTGCTTCGGTGTGGGAGAAGGGGGTGCTGGTATTGTTGCCCGGCCAGCTGCGTACGGCACACGTGTAGAGGTGAAGCAGTGCGCAGGGTTTAAAGGAAACGGATTGGCTACTCGCGTGCCACCAACTCCGTGGCTGGTGGTCGGTGCTCTGTGGGCCCCAACATGATGTATGTGTTTCATCCATTCTGTTCATCCATTTTTACATATCATTTTATGTCGTAATCCTAAAAATTAGAGGGATATAAATCTCAGGTGGACCACACCACATGAAAACAATAGCAATTGGATATCCACCATTAAAATCCTCCCAAGGCCCACTATATTGTTTATTTGACATCCAACCTGTTTATTAGGTCATACAGGCCTAGATGAAGAGAAAAAGAATATATCAGATTGATCCAAAACTTTTATGGCCTGGAATGTTTTTAATGGTTGACACTCATTCAACATTGTTTTGGGTCCACTTGAGATTTGGATATACCAAATTTTTGGACTGATTCCGGAAATTGATATGTAAAAATAGATTAAAGGCATTAATGAAATACACACATCATGATGGGCCCACATATCACCAACCACTGGCCATTGGCTGATGCCAGGGGGAGTTGCTAACGGCGGGAACAAATTGGCTACTCCCCCTAACACCATCCCATGGCTGGTGGTCAGTGCTCCGTGGGTCTCACCATGATGTGTGTGTTTCATCCATGCCAGATGAGACCAAAATGAGAGGGATATAAAACTCAGGTAGACTACACCATGGGAAAACAATAGTAATTGAATATCCACCATTAAAATACTCCTAAGGCCCACTGTATTATTTATCCAACCTGTTGATTAGGCCATACAGCACAGATGAAGGGAAAAAACAAATATGTGCTTTATCCAAAACTTTTATGGCCTCCAAAATGTTCTTAATGGTCTATGTTCATTTAACAATGTTTCCTATAATGTGGCCCACTCGAGATTGATATATACCTCATTTTTGGTCTCATACTCTACAATGATCTATGAAAAATAGATGTACAGCATGGATAAAACACACACATCATGGTGGGGCCCACAGAGCACCGACCATCAGCCATTACCTGGTGGCAGGGGGAGTAGCCAATCCGTTTCCGTCCAAACGTGCCTTAGTTAACTTTATGTATACGTGTCATGTGTTGCATCGTCAGTTCTAAACTCTGATCATCACCGTGAATTTGGATCAGTAGATCAGAGACGCGCACGTGCCAATCAACCAAAAGAAGGCTACTATCAATTCATACGAGGGCCTGTTTGGATTCACTGAAACATAAATCAAGGAAATGCCATTTTCCATGAACGTGGTATTTTGGTTGTTTATTTTTTATAATATCCTTGAAAATGCTATTTCACTTTCCTGTGATTTCTTGAATATATATATATATATATATATATATATATATATATATATATATATATATCAATTTTTCTCTCCTTATTGTTGAAAAACTTCATTTGCATGGCGAGGACGAGAGGAGATGACCCCTCCCTTTATAAAGTATCATCATCCACTTCCAAGTTCTTGTATGTGCCACAGCTCATCTTCAAGTGGCCCCACATGTCCTGGTAGCTCACCCCTTAGGGGTCATTGCAAGAGAGTGTGTGCGCTTTGGGGCGTTTTCTCCCATTTTTATCTCAACCATCACTCCTGGATAATCATGTAGGGTGCACTTGTGTTGACGGCGTGCATCTTCATCGGCCCTTATTAGAGGTGTAGATAGTGGCTTTTTGACCTATTTCACTTGAGATAGATTAAGAGAGACTACCTAACTTCAATGATAGTCATTAATCATTGAATCATTCTACATCACATCAGATCAAATAAGGTAATATATAAACCATTTTTTTATTTTGGATCAATTAGAATTTTGACGAGATCAACTTAGGAGTGCTATAATGATAGTATAAAATGATTTTATGGAGGAAATAAAATGATTGATTCCACTGTGCATTCGCAAGGGAAAAAACATCATCCATGTGTCATACATATAGCATGTCCTAATGCCCATCTTCTAAGGCTCTATACGTCAATGCGCCACACATTCTAATATGCCATGTACAACATGTGCCATTAGGGTTGTACATGAACCGAGTTAGCTCAGTTAGCCTGCTCGACTCGACTCTAAAAAGCTTGATTCGGAATTGAGTTTGAGCCAAGTCGAGCTGATTCTTTGAGCTCGAAAAAATTTTGAACCAAGTTCGAGCTTGCCCGAACTCGACTTGACTCGGATCGAACCCCACTCGAATCGAATCGTCCAGTGACTTGGCTACTTTGACATTAAAATGACTCGACTCGGCTCGTGGCAAGGAAGGTGTGTATATGAAACAAATGTCAGTTTTTCTTGATTTTGATGTTGCTTGCAAGGTGTTTGATGAAACACCTATAAATAGTTTATGCTATTTTACATACAGTTAGAAATTGAAAGTGCACTCCATGTGTTTGTAAAAATGTTGCACATGCTTGATCTTGGTTCGAACTTGACTCGAATTGGCCCGAGCTACTGACCGAATCAAGCAGAGCTGGCCAATCAAGCTCAAGGACCGAGTCGAGCTTGGCACAAGTGTACACCTCTATTGCCGCCCTTATCCTCAAATGGCTCACATGTGATCTTAAGCCACGAGTGTTATGTAGTCCATTTGTCAGGCCTATATTCCGGTACCATTATGTTCCTTAGGATCTCACGATCCTCCCCGTCGAATTCTGGCTACCCATGACCTGTAGATAGCATTTGTGAGTGATCCTAAGTTGCATCATATAAACCCGAGCCAACTTAACTTGAGACATATACCATTGCGACCGCATCGTTGTCGTGGTTCCAACGCCGTGTCTTGTGTGTCAATCCGACATTTAGATTGTGACATGTAGCCCGCGCATCATCATGGCCGTGGACAGCATGTTGCGGATCCATTCCCAATTAGTGCATTTCCTTATAACAATCATGATAATGACATCACCACTCATGCCTCTTACTTGTAATCATTTCAAGCATGTCTCTCTTACCCATGTATGCTAGTAATGATGCCCTTTCTCTCTCATGCTTCTTACACATGCCATGATTGCTCTTACAAACCATCATTTTTCTCTCTTTTCTCCCTATCTCCCTCCCATTCTCTCTCACTTCCTCCATTGCAACTCTAAGGAGCTTGGACGTCCCACCTTGGAGAGAAACCCATCCCAAAAATTCAGCCCCATTGCAGCCCAAGATCTCTCGATCCAATCTTCCTCAGCCCATCTCAACCATTAAATCAACCCTCTTGGAGCTCTAGTACTTATAGGTGGAAGGAGGCAGAGATTTGAGGTGGGTGCTTCTTAGCACTTGTTTCTTTTATATCTTTGCATGAATCTTCATCCTTTTTGGCATGGGGTAAGTGGGACCCACCAATCAATGGTGGAGATCCCATATTGGTCCCTAGGTGTGGCCAATGGCCTACCATATCTTGCATATATGTATCCATGGTGGGACCATTCTCCATGGATCCCACCATGAAGTTTTTATGTCATACAACTTGTTATGGCCACCTAGGCCCTGATTTATGTGGTGGAAATGGAATTTTCCCACCAGAATTTCTGATGTATGGCTCATCTATGTAAGGCCCACTTAATGTACATGTGCATGCATGAGAGGAGCTCATAGCAGCGAAGCTCCTCCCACCACCACCTCTCTCTCTCTCTCTCTCTCTCTCTCTCTCTCTCTCTCTCTCTCTCTCTCTCTCTCTCCCCTTCTCTCTCTTTCCCTTTCTTTCATGGTGATGTGTGGCCCACCTGATGATGCATGTATGGGACATCCACCGTCCAGAATCTCCTGGACGTCCAGTTGGTGGAGCCCACCTGGTTGTCTGTTTCGGGCTAGCTTGGATGAGGGAAAACACAAATGATGGCTTGATCCCAGGGCCATGTGGCCCACCCTAATGGACCGTACTGTGATGTATGTATCCTATATCCACGCCATCCGCTCGTGGGCCCACCTTGCTGCACTATCCAGCGGGCGAGCTTGCTGCCTGTTCGTTTGGACAGGCCTGGGTGAAGGAAACCACAAATATTAGATTGATCCAAACTTTGGTGGGCCACCACGTGGACCCACCTTGATGTATATAATGTATATCAACACCATCTAGCATTCTGGACAGTGGGACCCACCTATGCGTGTGTTGCCCACACCGTCCAACGTGAGACAATGCTGGACACACCATGATGTAAGTGTTTTATCCATAATGTTTGGACGTGGGACCCACCTTAATATTTGTATTTTATCCAGCCGTCCAGCCCTTGGATGTGGGACCCACCTGCTGTATGCGTGGGGGTCCACCATGATGTATTTGATCCAAGCCATCCAGCGGTTGTGGACCCCACTGTGATGTATTTGATCCACACCGTCCAGCAACCTAAGATGGTGGGATCCACCATAATGTATACGTTGTATATCCCCACTGGCCATTAGTTGGTGGGGCCCATTGGTGTTGTGTGAGGCCCACCATATGTATGTGTCTCATCCAGACCACCCATCCATTTAACGCCCAATAGGGCTAGCAGCAGTGGGCTGACCATTTAGCAAGACGGCCCACGTTGTTGTCCTCCCTGTCCAGATTATGGGTCTCATTTTATGATGCATAAGGCCCACCATGATGTGTGTGTTACACACACCATCCTCCCATTGAGCCTAGATCATAGGTTGTTTCATGAGGCCCAATGTGAGGCCCTTGTATGAGGCCCATAGTGATGTACATGAGGCCCTTATGTGAGGCCCATAGTGACGTACATAAGGCCCTTGTGTGAGGCCCAATGGGATGTATGTGAGGCCCATTGCGATGCACATGAGGCCATGTGATGAGGCGCTTTGAGATGTATATGAGGCCATGTGATGAGGCCACTGTGATGTATATGGGGCCCATTGTGATGTATGGCCCATTGCATTATATATGTGAGGCCCAATGTGATGTATGTGAGGCCCATTGTGATGCACATGAGGCCATGTGATGAGGCCCTTTGAGACGTATATGAGGCCATATGATGAGGCCACTGTGATGTATATGGGGCCCATTGTGATGTATGGCCCATTGCATTATATATGTGAGTCTCTATCATGATGTGTGATTTCACCATGATGTATGTGATGATATTTATACTGCCCATCTATTGTGTTGGGCCTTGTGGGCTGGTTGTAAGCCCCTATATTGTATGTGATTATATGGCCCATCCAATTTATTAACTTTTGGGCTGACCTATAAGGCCCACAATGGTGAATGTTAAATGCACCTTAGCTATCCATTATGGGCATATGGGCTGCCCCATGAGGCCCATCATAATGTATGCATTATATGTTTTCTTTGGCCACGATATTTTTGGGCCATAGGTTACCCTATATTATAGCCCACCTTGACGTATGTAGGCCTTGAGCCACTTCTTGAGGCCCACTATGATGTGTGAATGATATGAATGTTGTCCATTTATTTTCTCAAGTAGTATTCGGGCCATGGGCCTCATTATAAGCTAGATTTTATGCGGGTCGTACTCTAAGGGACAATGGTGGTTAAATGTCCACGTTGTGAACCTCCCTAGGGGCCCATTGTTAGGCCCATTCTCATCTATTTGGGCCCTCCTAGTGTTAGCCATCTAACTTTAGTGGGCTAACCCAAACCGTTAGGCCCCCACCATGGATTATGCTTCTGTCATGCCTCGTAGACTTGTCTAAAGCTCTTAGACCCACCTTATGCTTATAAGGCCCCTTAAGAAGCCCGATTTACTTCATAATGGGACGGGTAAGAAAGCTCATTCCCTGTTCTTAGGACCATTTTTAATATGGGTAGGCCATCTAGACTCATTCTTGTTATGAGGAGAGTACATCATTATCATATAACATGCTTAGTATAACTTCATGATTCATGCCCATGCGCATCATATGTATGCTTAATATGAGGAGTGATTAATCATAACATATGTCATTGGGCGAATTGTTTATGGGACTCCCTAATAGAAGGAGTTGCCCTACATGAGTGTTCGGTACGCGCAGGATTGATGTATGATTGGATAGTGTGATTCATGTACCTTACATTGTATGATTCGATTGTTGTATGCCCTAGTAATATTAGGGCAGTGGCCTCCATAAGCGTATCATGGATTGTAGGATTGGATACCGAAAATTATTGATTCCAACATTAGGGCGCCATAGATGTCCTCGGGTGAAAGTCCTGAAACCCTTATGTTACCAAGAGGATGCTCCAACGTCAAGATCAAGTGGATGTATGAGCGCACAAGTGTCGCGTCTCCCACTGTGTCGTGGTTGGTTGGAAGGAGGTGTGGCCTTACCCGCCTGAGGGTAAGGGGCAAGGCTAGGCCGAGTCTGACCAACTCGTAAATGGGTCCGTTATCGACGTGCTAGGTAGATATTGGCTAACTACTGGCTAGGAGAATAGTGAGGTCTCTTCCACTTGTGTGGTTGCACATCCAGTTGGGGCGACAATTTGGTGTAAGTGTAGTAGACCCTGGTGATATTCCAAAGATGACCTGTATTTTATATGGATTCATATGGGGATTGGTATGCTCGAGTTACATCTCGCATATGACACTGGTCATGCAGGCCTTGCATCGCATAGCCTTGGTACGGTTGATAGCATTCATGAACTTACCAGCATGTTTCCGCATTACTCTAATATTACGTACTTGACACTTACCATGCGCACACACTTACACCACCCTCTATGCTTTATATAAGCTTATGCACGATCGTTGCGTGCAGGTGACGCTAGGACGTCGTAGCAACACTGAGTTAGGAGTGTGCCGCTAAATTTCTGGAGCATTTGATATCGACATTGTATTTCCCTTTATGCATTGTACTTAAAGTTTTTTTTATTATAGTGGATATGGGGTGGTGTTGGTTGTTGTTTGTAGGTAATGCTTCTTATGAAACAAATTTATGTTGAAAATCCTCCTGGTATGATCCCAAGATCAAAACATGATATATGGGTGCTAGGAGCCGAGAATGGGGTACTACGGAGGCTGTCGGCGCCGGATTCGGCGATTGAGAATTTTATGAGCCCGGTTTCCTAATCTGGGACGTGACATCATTGGGTTTAAAAATTAGACATTATACACCCAAACACATGAAAGAATTGGTATAGTCAATTCAAATAGGAAACACAGAGAAGACAAGAAGAAGGACAGTGTTAAAACCATGCCTCTTTTGTTTTGGAGAAGACACTACAATCTAACCCTTCAAGCTATAGCTCTTACAAGAGATCTAGTATCCAAGACCACACACCTTAGATTCTTAAAGCCCCAAACCTTTGAGAGATGAACCCTTTGATAACTCATTTAAAAATCCTAACCTAGTTCTTGTTGAGAGAGAGAGAGAGAGAGAGAGAGAGAGAGAGAGAGAGATGAATTATATGGAGAGGGAGGACGTCCAAGCCTTGTGCACGAACCTCCCAGTTGTTCCCGCTCACATAGAGCTCTCCATGGGCTTGGGCCCATGGGTGATGCAGGCCACATTTTTGTCACACCAATCTTAACCATTAATCTTCAAGTGGCACATGATTTTAGTGGCCAAGATCGTGCAGCGATCTATGTATTTGATCTAGGTGGACAACATGTTCACCTATTTCGTTGGACACATGAGGCTTATCATCTAGTTTAATTTATTTTACTTATCTGCTTATTTTTACATTAGTTTGGGACTTTTCAAATTTCATAGTTGAATGGTTAAGATTATAAATTATGAGATATATTGAATTACTTAAATTGATCATCTTTAAATGTTAGTATAAAATATCCATTTACCATGTTTTTTGTAGTTTTTCCTTTTGAATTTAATGAAATTGAGTTTGTTCTCCTTCATATGGGTGCTTTTTTTCTTCTTTTTTTTCGGCAAACATGTTGAAGGAAAATCATTAATTTTATCAAATCAGTGGCAACTTCATGTTTTTTGAGACTTATCAAATCTTGTTGCTTGTTAAAAAATCATTCTAATCTAAACTAAATACCAGTCTTAGTACAATGCATGAACTTGGAGGTTTAAGGAATGATTTTACATGAGGTGTTGTAGATGATTCCACTCCTGTCATTGTCGAGTTAATGGCAGGTCGAACGTGAGGATATGCAATCCCCCTACAATAGTATCGTAAGTCCGTCAGCAATAGCACTGTGGGGCTATGGCCATTCACCTTTGATTGTACCTTAGATGATGATGTGAATGTAAGAATGGTTTACTTATAATCAGTTGATTCTTAGATTGAATATTAGCCGCTAAAACTTAGCTTTTTAAGCCATCTAAGTTTGTGTTAGATCTGCGCCATCTCTTAGATGGTAGTCAGATAATCCACATTTAAAGTCCCATTTTCAGCATGCAAGAACATCTAAACTTTAGGTTCCCATTGTGGATGGAGCATATATCTAAAATCACGCTAATCAAATAATTCTAAACACATAAATCTTAGGATCTATTTTGAATATAAAATCTTAAAGACCCAAGTAATGGGTGCCAGATAGACAATTAAACATTGAGCAGTTTATATTTGAAGAAAAAAAATTAAATTCAAACACGCTTCAACAAAAATCAAGCAGGCTTATTTTTGCTTGACCAATACTTGTCTCACACATCCCCACACACTCACGTCGTAGTGGGATTTCTCCACCTATGGATACTCAAACCCTTGACCGGGTGTTGAAACTCCTAAAGTTTACCACCAGAGCAAGAATAAAGATCCATGTTCAATTGTTATTTTGAAATAATTAAAAGAATATTTTAATCAAAAGTGAAAAGAAATTTTAATGCACGGCTACTTTTAACATGTAGCCTTTGTCATTAAGTAAAGGGAGAGGAGCTGTTAAAAAGACTTGTGTTTTTTGTGAATATGATCTAAGCACTTAATAATTTAGATTTGTCAAACAATCTAAATTATATAAGTACTAAAAATAAATGATAAGTGTTGAAAATAAGTTCATCAAGCAGCAGTTGAAAGCTAAATATTGAAGCTATGCATTAAAATATATTTTTACTTTTGGTTAAAATATCTCTAAAACTATTTCATAATTACAATTTAACATTTTAAATTTTCAGTACTTAAATTAATTTTTAAAGTCAAACAACAATCAAGGCAAGCCCGACCAACTTTTATATCCATCAAGCAACCCTCGAATGCTTTAGCAATCATCGGCTGTGACTGGAGATGGCCCATATGAATCTGCTAGGGCATACTAGATTAGTGGTCTATGAATAGATGGATGGAAAATGAATCTAATAATCGAGGAAGGGCTAGGGAATTGATAACTAGGCATACCCAGTTATTAATTTCTTCAAAATCCCCCATCTATGGTGGGCCTAATAATACCAATGCTCTTGATTAGCATAGCATCATCCCACTAGTGTGAGTAGGGTGCATTAGTAACCAGTACACATCTGATGTACTATAACCCTTTAAAATTCTCTCCGCACGAAAACACCCATGAAAACTATCAAATTTTATTCGCAGGGAGGTGCTGATGTATCAGAAAGTGATATAGTATTGTGCTTCCATTTTCTAAGAGTGGCTGGCGTGCTGTAGCGAAGTGATATAGTATCATGCTTCCATTTTCTAAGGTTTGGATATTACATGGTGACACTATCACCACCCACCTCATTAGTAGTAGGACTTCGTCGGCTCACCATTGTGTATATGTTTTATCCATGCTTTTTATTCATTTTCTATCTCAAATGTACCCATAATGTTTATTTGTCATCCGACATGTTCATAAGGTCACATCTACCCGGAAGAAGGTGAAACACAAACATCAACTTCATCTGAAACTTCTGTTCCTTTGAGGAGTTTTTGATAGTTTGCACTTAATCCCTGTTATGTGGTTAAGCGTTAAACTTGCCTTATTTTTGTGCTTGTAACCTAAAACAATATAGCAAAGTGAATGTATGTTGTGGATAAAACCCATATATCATGGTGGCCTCTTTTAGAGACCCAACATGTTATGAGCTCAGGACGAGTGAGGTTGGTATCCAATTTGTGTACCTGCCATGTTGGGTGAGACCGGACTGCACGTAATCCACTCCCCGTAAAAGGATAGTAGAGCGGATTAGGTGTGACCTGGCTTCGCCCAAGATAACCCCTTAATGTAGGCCCACCTTGATGTATGTATTGTTGATGTAGAGTGGGTCATGGATAGTTTCATGGCCAAGATGGTTAACAAAAGGCCCGTTTGGAGGCGGAAGTGATCTGCACTGTCAGGGCCTTAAAACAAGCATATATTGTAAACCAGAATGAGTTATCCAATATGCCATATATGATTTTGGGGTAGGACGGGCTACTTTAGCCACCCAACTACTACGCCGGGTTGTGCACACTGAATTTGCGAAATACCATCCAGTCAAATTATATACTGTTTTATTTCCATATTTACTATTTATAGTAAGTTTTAGTTAGGTTATAACTCTTCACCGGTTGGGCTTTAGGAGTTGCGCCGAACATAAAAAGTACTTAAAATAATTAGGAGAATAGTGTGGTGAAGTCAAATGAGACACTTACTATTTTTGGCCTAAAACCATGCATACTAGTAGGAATCGCAATTGTCTATAAATAGTAAGTTTACTATTTATAATAAGTCATAATTTCTAAGAGTTTTTGTTGTGGTTTAATTTCATAACTTATTCCATAACTTAGTATCTCTGTTTAAATGGGTGTAAACTCTTTATTCATTTGTTAATCAATTTACAATTTTTCTATAATATTATTTATATTTTCTTGCGTTTTCCTTGTTGATGCGAGTAGTATATGTGAAGAGTCCGAATAAGCTTTGTGGATTAGAAGTAGTTATTCTTGAGCAAGACGGTGATAAACCTCATCACATTCATCTTTGCATCAATTTTTCTATATAATTTCAGGCCATAAGCTTAAATAAGTGCAAATCCAAATCTCGGGTGGGCACGGGACCAAAAATGACAATCCAAATATAAGGTGTACTATAATACAATAAGAAACAGTGGTGATTGAAGGCTCCTGCGTAGAAAATTTCTCAAGTGCTGGATGACGTTTCCCTATCGTTTAGTTTAGGTTTGTCTGTTGACAAGTGCATACAAACAAATATCAAATGAACCCAAAACTTTATGGCCCATAAGAAGGTTTGAATGGTCAACCCCGCTATTTTGGTTGACTTGAAATTTAGATCTACTTCATTTTTTAGGCCAATGCACATCAATATGAGCCCCTCGTGAAGGGCCGCACTTAATCAACTTCCCATAAACAGCTGACCCATCTCCTCGACATTCAACCACGCCAATCAAATCTCACCACACCATCAATGATCTACCTCCCGTTTCTTACCCTGTCATCCACTTGAACTTTGGATATGCTTCAATTTTTGGTTCACGCCGTAAAATGACCTAGCAAAACGGATGAACGGCGTGGATAAAACATACAATCATATATCATGATGGCCCACAGAGTCCTGCCACTGCAGAGGTAGGTGGTGTCATGACACCACGCAAACCCCGTCCCTTCGGGCTAAAAAGGTATAAACGGCGCATCACGACACTTGATGACGATTCTTCGGTATCCAGATCCGGGCCATCTGGTCGGACGGAGAAAGAAAACAGCGAAGGAAAAGAATAATCGGGATTCCTTTCTTATGAAATGCGATAAATCTAAGAATGTTCGTCACTTTCTTTGCAAAACTCACGGTGACCATCTATGCTCCATGTCACACACTTTTCAGATCGGAACCGTTCATCAGGTATGACCTACCTTTTATGGATCATAACTCAAAATTCAGACATATTAGACAATTCCACTCCTTGGATTTCTGCATTTTAAGAAACAAAATGAACGGCTGACTATTTTTAAAGATATATATTATACTTTCCCTAATATTGCAATTAAACAGTCACGATTTTCAGATTTTTTTTCATGGCCCATCCAAGGTATAGTCTTCCATGATGATCGGTTCGGATCTCTTGCAAGTCTGCCATGTGGATAGAAATCAAGTCACAAGTTTATACAGGGAAGGATAGTGACAAACATCATTACCTAAATCTCCAACCTGAAAGCTGCTCATGCATTTTATATTTATGAGCTTTTTCCTAGTGCAGGTCTCACTTTTGAGCCACCTACCGTACCGCGCCCATCCAAACTTATTTTACCAAAGTAATCCCCAACTGTACGGGTGCACTTTGACAGGACCAAAATGCCCCTCCATTACCTTCGAAGCGGATTGGCTGATGTGCGAAGAGCGCCGACGCTCCTTCAAAAGATATCAGATTTACATGGCCCCACAATTATGCATTTATTATATCCAAAACGTTTATCCATATTTTGAGATCATTTTAGAGCATTATCCAAAAAAAAGAATCATATCCAAAGATCAATTGGACCACACCACAAATAGCAGCGGGGATATTGATTTTCACCGTTAAAATTTTCGTAGGGCCCACCATAATGTTTATTTTCCACCCAATCTATTCATAAGGTCAAAAGGGCCTGGATGAAGACGGAAAAAAAAAATCATACTTCTGTGACCCCTAAAACGGTTTCAATGATAGACGTTCAATATCCACTGCTTTTTACAGCGTGGTCCACTTGATAGTTAGATCTGTCTTATTTTTCATATTAAGCCTTAATACGTTCTAGAAAAATGATGGACGGTTTGGATATAACACAAACCTCATGTTAAAACCCACACAACTTGCTGACTTCGATACACCAGCTATATAGCTGGTGTGCGGTAGACCAGCCAGTCCGCTTCCACTCTTTTCACGGCGCCACTACCGCGGGCGGCCGTAGTACTGACAGTCCGGCGGTAGTGCCGCGGCCCCTTATATTTTTGCTTTTCGAAGCCACGTATTGGATTGCAAGGATCATGCGATTTTGAGATTTTTGATGTAGTTCAACGGTCTGGATCAAATGTAGTTGGGTCCACCTTCGCAAGTGTCGGTTGGTTGCCATCTGGAGTGATAGAAAGGATCGATGGATTGCTTTAAAATTGTAGTCTAGATTTGAAAGGTGCAAGTATTTGGAAATGCATGGAGAGAGGATTCTATTTAAGTGGCTTAGGGTCTGTTTGGCCGGACCGATCCACGGTATTAGGAGGGATGGGATCGCAACATCCCGGGATATGCATGACGAGCCAAATAGGCCTAGTGAACTTGTACGGGGATATAAGCAATCCCATGGAACTTAAAGCAATCCATTGACATCACCATCGTTACCCTAAAATTGATCCCATCCCTTGGTTGGATGGATTGGAAGGTAAAATCCCAGGATATGCTGGGCATGCCAAACAGACCCAGTGAGCTTGTCCGAGATATAGCAATCCCATGGATCTTAAACCAATCCACTGACACCACCATCATTACCTTAAAATCTAACCCATCCCTCCTAATCCCATGGGATTGGCCCGGCCAAACAGGCCCTTAGGGCATGTTTGAGAGCGTGGATTTGGAACCCATAGATTCGGAACCCCAGGATTGGAAACCCCCTGGATTGGCAATCCTCCCCTTGTGTTTGGTACCCTGTAGCATGAATAAACTTTAATTCAAAAATACTCATGCATGGTATATTCGCATTGGTTTGAATTTAATTACTAAATCAACTTTAATATCCCTAATTAGTGAGATATATAATTTTTGACACTATAGTTGTGATAGGCCCACTAAAATATAAGCTTTGCTTGAAAATGATGAAATTCCAAGTCTTGGATGGACTGCAAGCACAAGATCGTGTCTGAGTGACTGCCCAGTGATTTTTAATCATTGATTAATATGGACAATGTTTGGATGGTGCTGATCATCGTTAGTGGGCCATGTGCCCAATAGAATGATAGTATACAGTGACACACATGTCACACTTGCAACTATTGAAATGATTTTAAGTGTGATCCAGGCTCTCACCGTGGAATGCAAACTCCTCGAAGAGGGGATTAGAAACCCCCGAATTTGCAACCCCCAGTTACTTTAGTGCCAAACAACTAAGGGGATTTGAAACCCCCTCCAATCGACGGTGCTAAATGACCCCTTAAATTTGTAGATGGGCACTTATTTGGATGTTTGTAAAACGGTTACACCGGTGATGTGGGTGGTACCCTGACCGTGCGGCCCACCACGGTGTCTAATTATCTGTCCATCCTTTCTGCCAACTCATTTTATGGCATGATCCAAAAAATGAAATAGATACAAATTTCATGTAGAGCACATCATAAGAGACAGTGGCGAATGACTATAGAAAAAACAATGTGGGCCACAAAAGTTATGGATCAAGCTGATATTTATATAATTTTCCCCTAGTCTAGGTCTAATCAACTTCACAAATAAACATTATAGTGCGCCCCAGGAATATTTTTAATGGTGGCCATTCAATGACCACAGTTTCCTATGGTGCAGTCCATTTGAGATTTTTCTCTCTTCATTTTTGGTCTCATGCCACAAAATGAATGGATAAGATTTTTCTCTTCTCATGGACAGGTTGGATGACAAGTAAACAAACAAATGGTTGTATTGTTGTATATGTTCATTTCTCTTAATCAAAGGGAATCTCTTCCTTTATAATTTGGCATCATCCATGAATTAAAAAGATAGAATCCTCCTCCCAATGTTAGCTTTTATCTATAGTCCATCTACGGTGGAGCCCACTGTTTGGACGATTTGGATTAATTCATATTTATGGTCAATTTTCTATTATTTCCCTTCACGGTAATTTCATGCATTTCGTGGTCAATCCCCTTCACTTCACGGTCAATTTCATGCATTTCGTGGTGAATTTCGACAAATTCCCTTCACTTCACAGTAAATTCCATTCATTTCGCAGTCAATCTCCTTTACTTCACGGCCAATTCCATGCATCCGGCGATCAATTTCCTTCATCCTTCACTTCACGGTCAATTCCATGCATTCCGCAGTCAATTTCCTTCACTTCACGGTCAATTCCATGCATTCCGCAGTCAATTTCCTTCACTTCACGGTCAATTGCATGCATTTCGCGATCAATTCCCTTCACTTTATGGTCAATTCCATGCATTTCACAGTCAATTCCCTTCACTTCACGGTCAATTCCATGCATTTCACGGTCAATTCCGGCGAATTTCCTTCACTCCATGGTCAATTGCATGCATTTCGCGGTCAATTCCCTTCACTTCACGGTCAATTACATGCATTTCGCGGTCAATTCCCTTCACTTCACGGTCAATTCCATGCATTTCACGGTCAATTATGGCGAATTCCCTTCACTTCGCAATCAATTGTATGCATTTTGCGGTCCATTCCCTTCACTTCACGGTCAATTCTATGCATTTCACAGCCATTTCCGGTGAATTCCCTTCACTTTACGTTCAATTCCATGCATTTTACAGTCAATTCCCTTCACGGTTGATTCAATGCATTTTGCGGTGAATTCCGGTCAATTTCCTTCACTTCATGGTCAATTCCATGCATTTCATGGTCATTTTCGGCGAATTCCCTTCACTTCACGTTCAGTTCCATGCATTTTACAGACAATTCCCTTCACTTCGCGGTTGATTTAATGCATTTCACGGTGAATTTCGGTCAATTTCCTTCACTTCACGGTCAATTCTATGCATTTCACAAGCAATTTCGGCGAATTCCCTTCACTTCATGTTCAATTCCATGCATTTTGCGGTCAATTCCCTTCACTTCATGGTCAATTCCATGCATTTCACGGTGAATTCCGGCGAATTCCCTTCACTTTACGGTTAATTCCATTCATTTCACGATCAATTCTCTTCACTTCACGGTCAATTCCATCTTAAGACCCACACAACTTACTGACTTCAACACACCACCTATACAGCTGGTGTGCGGTACACCAACCAATCCGCTTCCACTCTTTTCACAGCGCCACTACCGCCGACCGGGCAGCACTGCTGCCCGGACTGTCTAGCGAGCGACGGTAGTATTGCCGCCCCTTATATTTTTGCATTCTGAAGCCACATGTTGGATTACAAGGATCATACAATTTTGAGATTTTTGTTGTAGTTCAGTGGTCTGGATTAAATGAAGTTGGGTCCCATACTCACAGGTGTCGGTTGGTTGCCATTTGGAGTGATAGAAAGGATTGATGGATTGGATTTTAAGCAGATGCTTTAAACTTGTAGTCTAGATTTGAAAGGTGCGAGTATTTGGAACTGCATGAAAAGGGGATTCTGCATTAAGTGGCTTAATTTTGCAGATGGGTACTCGTTTGGATGTTTGTTAAACGGTTACACCAATTATGTGGGTGGTACCTGACCGTGCAGCGCACCTTGGTGTATAATTACATGTCCATCCTTTTTGCCAACTCATTTAATGGCATGATCCAAAAAATGAAACAGATGCAAATTTCATGTAGATCCCATCATGAGAAACAATGGCGAATGACTATAAAAAAAAACATCGTGGGCCACAAAAGTTATGGATCAAGCTGATATTTGTTTGTTTTTTTTTTCCCTTGTCTAGTTTTAATCAACTTGGCAAGTAAACATTACAGTGGGTCCTAAGAATTTTTTAATGGTGGGCATTCAATGACCACAGTTTCCCGTGGTGCAGTCCATTTGAGATTTTTCTCTCTTCATTTTTGGTCTCATGCCACAAAATGAATGGATGAGATTTTTCTCTCCTTATGGATAGGTTGGATGACAAATAAACAAATGGTTGTATTGTTGCATATGTTCATTTCTCTTAATCAAAGGAAATCTTTTCCCTTCTAATTTCGCATCAGCCATGAATTGAAAAGATAGAATCATCTTCCCAATGTTAGCTTTTGTTTATGGTCCATCTACAATGGAGCCCACTATTTGGACGGTTTGGATTAATTTATATTTATGGTCATTTTTCTATTATTTCCCTCACTTCACGGTCAATTCCATGCATTTCGCAGTCAATTGCCTTCACTTCACGGTCAATTTTATGCATTTCGTGGTGAATTCCGATAAATTCCCTTTCACTTCACGGTCAATTCCATTCATTTCACAGTCAATTCCCTTCACTTCATGGTCAATTTCATGCATTTTGTGGTCAATTTCCTTCACTTCATGGTCAATTCCATGCATTTCGCGGTGAATTCCGATAAATTCCCTTCACTTCTCAGTCAATTCCATTCATTTCGTGGTCAATTTCCTTCACTTCGCGATTAATTCCATATATTTTGCGGTCAATTTCGACGAATTCCCTTCACGGTCAATTCCATGCATTTTGTGGTCAATTCCATGCATTTCACGGTCAATTCCATGCATTTCATGGTCAATTCCGGCGAATTTCCTTCACTTCACGTTCAATTCCATGCATTTCATGGTCAGTTCCCTTCACTTCATGGTCAATTCCATGCATTTCATGGTAAATTCCAGCGAATTCCCTTCACTTCACGGTCAATTTTATTCATTTCCTAATCAATTCCCCTCACATGCATTTCGCGTTCAATTCCCTTCACTTCACGGTCAATTTCATGCATTTCGCGGTCAATTTCGGTGAATTTCCTTCACTTCACGGTCAATTTCATGCATTTCGCGATCAATTCCCTTCACTTCACGGTCAATTCCATGCATTTCATGGTCAATTCTGGCGAATTCCCTTTGCTTCACGGTTAATTGCATGCATTTCGCGGTCAATTCCCTTTACTTCGCGGTTAATTCCTTGCATTTCACAATCAATTCCCTTCACTTCACAATCAATTTAATGCATTTCGCAGTAAATTTCGGTCAATTCCCTTCACTTCACGGTCAATTCCGTACATTTCATGGTCAATTTTGGCGAATTCCCTTCCCTTTACGTTCAATTCCATGCATTTCGTGGTCAATTCCATTCACTTCATGGTCAATTCCATGCATTTCGCGGTGAATTCCAACGAATTCCCTTCACTTCACGGTTAATTCCATTCATTTCGCGATCAAATCCCTTCACTTCACGGTCAATTCCATACATTTCTTTTCCTATTAAACTCTCATTCATCGACTATGTGAAAATTTTGCATCAAGACAAATATTTTCATATGATCCAAGCCATACACAAAATGAACGGTGTGGATTAAATAAGCTGTGGTAATCAATATGGACAATATGGACAGTCGTTTTGATAGGGTCCACTTCTGACAACAAAGGACACATTAATTTTGATTAAATGACCATGACCATATTAGTTAGTGGCTTCGCCAAGTGTTTGGAGGGTTAGTGTGATAGGCCCCAAAACTACGTCCAATAGGTGCGGGGACATGACTGTTTTGTGTGATAGGGCCCCAAAACTACGTACAATGGCTGCGGGGCCATGGCTATTTTGTGTGATCGGCTCCAAAACTACGTACAATAGGTGTGGGGCCCACCAAAACTATTCGAATCCAAATGATGTGGACCTGACCATAATTATTCGAATTCAACAGGTGCAGGGCCCACAAAAACCACATACATTAGGTGTGGGGCCCACCAAACAGTTTAAAAAATCCTTTCGAATAGGTGCAGGGCCCACCAAACAATTCAAAAAAAAAATCCCGGGTGGCACTATCGAAACATTTTCTTTTTTGGGTGGGTTCCATCGTGGGTCCCACTTATATTTAAGGTCTCCCACATGCCCAAACCCTCATCTTCCTCTTTTCTAAACCCTTTATTCATCTCTCTTTCTAAAATCCTTTCTTTTTCTAAACCCTTTACCATCTTCTCGTCTTCAAAACACCTCTCTCTTCATCTTCCAAACACCTCACTCTTCATCTTCCAAACACCTCTCTTTAACACAATGTGGCTGCACAATATGGAGTGAAAATCATCAATTCCATTCAACTGGATTTGTACCATTGTAGATCGGTCATGTCCCAGGACTTTCTCCAACTGGAAAGCCTCATCCAAATAGTTGATGGGTTTTTATAGTTGAATGTGGACTATTGGCTACAACATACATTTCCAGGACAATTCCCTTCACTCCTTTATTGAGAAGTGATTGAATTGACCGCGAAGTGAATGGAATTCACCACGAATATATAGGGAATTGACCGTGAAATGCATGGAATTGACCATGAAGTGAAGGGAATTGACCGTGAAATGCATTAAATTGACCGTGAAGTGAATGGAATTGACCACCTAATGAATGGAATTGACCATGAAGTGAAGGGAATTCACCGGAATTGACCGCGAAATGTATAGAATTCGCCAAAATTGTCTGCAAAATGCATGGAATTGATAGTGAAGTGAAGAGAATTAACTACAAAATGCATGAATTGACCGTGAAGTGAAGGGAATTCGCCATAATTCACTGCGAAATGAATGAAATTGACTATGGAGCAAAGGGAATTGACAGCAAAATGCACGCAATTGACTGCGATATGCATGCAGTTGAACTAGTGGTAGTTATTATGACTTGCGAGGCTTCGCACCATCAATCACTTTGTATGTAATCTTTCAGTTACAGGGTTCCCCCAAATGTTGTGGATAATATGGAGTTTACAAAGGTTCTAAAGGTTCTGATCTAGCATCTACCTAATTGCTTATCAAACAAAAAAATAAAAGGGAATTCTCAAATTCTACAACAAGCCAAATTTTGGGTCGTCAGCTGGGGATTCTTTATTAGTTAAGGAACCACTGGATCCCTTTGATGCTTCATTGTTTCTTGTGCCTTTTGCCCTCAATTACTCTGTTTACCAGTCCCAAGAATCAGATTGGCATGCTAATATTCAAGTTTGTGGAGCCACACCCATTTTTGTTTTTACAGTATCAACAAGAAAGTAATCTAAAGATACTGAAGCCAGCAACAGAGTTTCAAGCTCAACACAGCATAGTTGAACCATGTTTGGCCTCAATTTTTAAGCAGCCCTGGAGCAGAGAATGTTTGTGACATTAAAATTTTATTAATTTGATAAACGGAAGATTTGGATCCCACGAGCACGGCATGCAGATAATAAGGAGAGATGCCTCCTCATCTCTCCAGTTTGAAAAGCAGATCTAGGCTTCTGCTTTCTAGCACAGGTAAAAGTACAGAGGTGTAATCACACCTGGTGAGCTCGGCGAGCCAACTGAGCTGAGCGGATGCGATGGGCAATGCTGGAAACCCGCTCCCGAGCAAAAGAATCATCCAAAACGGAATCGCCACCAGGTGTGATTACAGTTCGGACGGGTTAAAAGAAGGAATAGGGATGATAGGTATGAGTTCGGACGCGTATTTGGGTGTAAGGGAGAGACTGGAGTGACATTGGTAAAGCAGGGGCATTTTCGACGCGTGAAAAGTCGTCCGTACAGAAGGGGTTTATTTTTAGAAAGTAAGAATAAGTAGGCTTAGTAAGGTGCGTGGCCCATAAGTGGGTCCACGGTAGGAAAAGCTCTATATTTATATCTCCTAAAAAGACAGTTGCTCTCATGAGTACCCCAAATTGTGGGTCGTTGGTAACGACCTTGATGATCTGAACCGCTCATCCCATGGGAAACGGATTGCAAAAGACCTGGTGACCCAACCTGTGGGGCCCACCATGATATATGTGTTTTATCATGCCATTCATCTGTTCTGACAGATCATTTCAAGGCACGACCCTAAAATGAGGCAGATTCAAGCTAAGTGGACCACACCACATGAAACCCCTTGGAGGGTCCACCCATCCAACGTGTTCATGAGGTCACAAAGACATAATAATGAAAAACACAACTATTAGTTTATTTCAGTTTGAAACAGAACTTCATTGGCCTAAATAAGTTTTCAACGGCGGTGTCATTATCTTCACTTTTTTCCCATAGCATGCTCCACATGAGCTTTGGATTTTCGTCATTTTAGAGCTTATAGACTAAAGTAATTAGAGAAAATAGATGAACGGTGTGGATAAATACATACATCACGGTGGGCCCCACAGAGTCATGACCGGGTCTTCAGGCAATCCACCTCTCATCCCATGTGCCCTGCTACGGATTGGATAATGGAGGAAAACTCCTACCAGAATGCTCTTGGAGGAATCCTCATCTGTATTTACCGGATCGAGATGGCCCACACGAGTGAAAGATCCAGGACGTTAAGGTGGGCTTCACCATCAATATGATCCGCCGTAGAAACAGGCCTAAAGTCATCATCAGGTGGGCCTAACAAGTTTACTAATACACGGACGGATCATAATAAAGAAAACCAAAAGGCAGGCCCACATTCAAAGACATCATTAGCCATCTGATGAACGGACGGTCCTGATTTTCTGAGCTGAGCCAACAGTAACAGTGAAGCCATCCGATGAACAGTCCACATATCCCAAACGTGTGGGAGAGACTGGGTCCATCTATTAACCGGTCGTCCCGCGGACTACCAAAACCACATCTGTTTTCTCATCTCTCTTTTCTCCGCATTTGTTTTTTATTTCCTCTGCATTTCCCTCCTTTTAAATCCTCTTCACTCAAAAACCTGTCACCTCTCCCTCTCTCTCTCTCTCGATCCAAATGGACGGTTCTACCCCTACAGAATCCCCTAATTTTCCTCCTCGCCCCATTGCAGAAGGCGAACAGGTCTACTTCGTTCCCTACAGGTATCATCTTCCCTTTCTCCTTCTGGATCGATCTCCTTTTCCAAATCTGAAAATCTTAAATACCTGCATTGCTAGGGAGGTGGATGTAATTTTCTTAAAAAATGGTATTTTCAGATGGTTGAAGGAGGAAGATGTGGAGAGAGAGAAAGGGGTTCTCTACACGGCAACATCTTCTTCATCGTCTTACGTGGTGGGTCCCATCAAGATCATTAACAACATCTTCAACTCGGATCTCGTCTTCAACCTGCGGCGAGAGGGGGAGGATGCGGAGTGGATCGAGAAATCGGAGGAAGGCGTGTCGGGCCGTGACTTCGCGTTGGTTCTCGAGGAGGTGTGGCTGCAGACGCTCAAATGGTGAGTCTCGGAAAAAACCTGATCGATGATCGCCTTTGAATTCTCATTGTTGATGATGTTGTTTTCACTGTGACCGGCAAGCATTTTGTGGGAGGGTTGGGGTATTTTAAGTAAAGTGAGTCATTGGATGATAAGTTCCCCTCCAACTAGCACATGCGCCCTGTCTACATGGTTGGCCCCACCGCGTGATGAAAAGATCAGGTCCATCGCTTAAAAGGTGGGCTTGACCGTTGAAAGAATGGACAGCCAGATCTTATTAATGGCCCATTTGATCGGTGGATTGGCCTATTTTTGTGTGAGGTTATAGGATGAACCTTTAGGAGGGGTTGGATGTCGTATACACAAGAGTCATTGGGAATTATGTTCTAGTTGGACCGTAACTCAGTATACTCGTGGCCATTCCACTCTTGAATGGGATTCATGTAGCCGACCCTAATTAATTGTGATAAGGCTTAGATGACGACGATGACTGTGAGTTAGTGGTCCAACAAGTTGTATGTGACATCTCCCTATTAAAAATAGAGCATGTAAATAGAGTTGCATCATCATCATCACGTTGTTTTATTTTTTCAAATAAAAAATGGGGCCATTTAAAGAAGAGGACATGTGCTATGCTTGATTCAAATAAGTGGTGTTTTCCTTTGGACCACAGTTCTATACAGGCGGTATCCACCTTTGAGTGTTTCAGTCTGTTCATCTGGTGGGATTGAGGGTTCATAACGATGTATATCCTATGGTTTTTATGGAACAAGTGAAGTCGACTAATTAGATGGTTGAGATTGTTCAAGAGAGAATTTTTTCCCATAGTTCATCCATGGTGGGGCCTAGTGTTTGGACAGTTAATTGAAAAGTTGGATCCACCTGTACTGAATGCTGGGCCAAATGAAAAATGTCGGCAGTTCATGCAAAGTATCGTATCACATATCTTTCTAGAATCTTTTAAACTGATCCCCCCAACAATTATAAGTCTCAGAATGCAACAATGTCATGCTGCTTATGGTTGGGTTTATAGTTAGTGGTTAAAGTGATTCGCTCATCTAGCAATTATGTGACATTGCTAGTTTGTTATTGAATATTTGAGTGCTTATTGAATTTCTATAACATCTTCGTATCTTTATATATTAATTCGGAACCTTTTAAACTTTAGGCATAGCAATTCAAATGTGGCAACGAGGAATGGTGGAAGCTCTTCTGTTGCTGAAGATGGTATGGCGGATGTTTATCCTTTACAATTACGGCTCTCTGTTATGCGGGAAGCAAATCAATTATCTCTAAGGATAAGCAAAAGGGTCCGTCCTGGTACCCCTAACCTTTCTGTCCTTATTTTTATTTTATTTTTGCTAGTCTTACCAATGTTGATGTTATTCAGTTCTATGATTCTTCTACATTGTGGAGGTTTGGTCAATTATTCTATCTAAATGGTTGCGGCTATTCATTTTTAATTTGAGAACCTTGATTCTACAGCCTAGGCTCTGTTTGGTTCAATTACGCAAGGATTTAATTCAGTAGAAATATGTGCGGATGGGGATGCCATTACCTACATTATTGTTCATTTCTCTTCATTTAGTATTCTGGAATTTTGTAGCTGAGAGAAGCCAACTCTTTGCTGCAAGACGACAAGCTACTTTTTTGTAAATCGAGGCAATGTTATCCCTTGTCAGAACATGTTTCTACCACAGTAGAAAAGTGCGGAATGAAGCCAAATGGACCCTTAGCTGCATCATATGGGGTTTAGATCAACAGTATTGTAGACATTAAATTGATAAAGTCCAACCCTACATCGGGTCGTAGTGTTAAACTAATAAACTGAATAATTTGTCATTTGGCAATTGTTGTTACTAAAGCATTTTCGAGCTAATCCAGGAGTGTCTGAATCTCACTGTAATTAGAAAATGAAAGTGTTTAATGTCATGGCCATGTGGGTAGTTTAACAAGGTTCATGCCAAATGGGGCGAAAGCTTGAATGTGTGATATGATGATGAAAACCATGAATAATTTGTAAAGCAAGATGCTAAAGTTGAACAATTGATGTTAAGGGTTTGGTTGGGAGGAGGCACAGATCTGAAAATCGGTATCGTATTGGCTGATACGGGCGTATTGTGTCTATATCGGCTCGATATGACATGCGATACGGGACTGTATCGACCATATCGGAAACAGTCACCTTGTATTGGTCCATATCGGTTGATACACCTCATATTGGTACTGATATATTGTACCCATATCAGTCAGAATGATACAGGTATAAAAAGGGCAAAAACACCCTCCCTTTTCCCCCCTTTTCGATCTCTCTCCCCCCCATTTCTCCTCCAAGCTTTTGAATCACTGAAATACATCATCGGATTGGGATTTTCGACACCATTAACAACTACTTGGAGGATCAAAGCATCTTATTTCAGTCGATTTGAAGGATCAAAACAGTTTCAAGTCGGTTTAGAAAAAAAATCGAAAAATAGGTTAAAAAATCCTTTTTTTTTCCCCTTGTTGATCCTTGTTGAAATGCATAATAATGTTTATTATATGCCCAAATCTACTAAAAACTACCATATTCGAAGATCGTTTTGATCATATTTTGTTTTTTTGGCCATTTATGCTTGATTTTTGTGAAATTTTTGATTTTTTTAATCTGTTCTCAAATCTGGATAGGGGAACCATTTTCGATCAAATCTATAGCAGATTTGATTGGAATTTTTTTTTATATTAAATCTGTTGAAAATTCTGAAAATTCCAGATTTTTAAAAATTTGATCACGGATCTGGAGAGGGGACTCTCTCTCTCTCTCTCTCTCTCTCTCTCTCTTTTGGAATTTCTGTTGAAAATTCTGGAAATTCGAGAAAATGTTTTTCTTTTAAAAATACACTGCTTTGGGGGGATAATTTTGTGAAGATCTACACAAGATCTCAATGGTTTGTTTGTTTGGTGTTTTTTTTTTTTTTTTCTTTTTTTGTTGTTTTTTTTTTAAATTTTTATTTTTTATAAATATTATGTCTAGTTTTCTTCAATTTCAAAATTTTGTTAATTTTTAAAAATAAATATGTTAAAACTTTTTTTTTTTTTTGGAGAAATCACGATTGTATAATATAAAAAGGGGGGAAGAAACAACAGGAAGAGAGAGGGGGAGGGAAGGGCAAACGGACTGCCAAGGCGGCAACCGAATTACATGCCTAGAAAGAGAAAATCAAAACCCTTACCAGGGCCGCTCATTCAATAATGAAAGCTTTAGCCTTAGAGGCCACCACGGAGGAGGGGAGAGTGATATCCCGAAAGCATCTGCCATTCCTATCATTCCACACCACCCACCACATGGCAATGATCGCCAGTCTCCACAAATGAGATTTGCCTTTGCCAATCCGAACTCCATGCCAAGCCTTAAGAAGGAGGTCCACTGAAGAAGGAAAACACCAACTAACATTAAAGCGAGAATAAAACTTGGCCCAAATTGGGAAAACGAAGGGGCAGTGAATGAGAAGATGATCGACAAACTCTGCATTACTCATGCAGCACAGGCAAATATTAGGCAGGAACATCCCTCTTTTGCACAGATTATCAATGGTAAGAATTTTCTTGTTTCCCGCCAGCCAGCCGAAGACGTTGATCTTGGGGAGAGCCAAATACTTCCAAATGTGATTAAAAGAAGACCCGAGAGCGGGAGCTTGGGTCTCCATGGCCCTGTAAAGGGATTTCATCGAGAAAACGGTCGTTTTATCCAGATTCCACAGCAAGTAGTCTGCGGCTAGGGGATCCGGGGCTGCTCTCTGAATGCAAGCCAGAAGATTGGCGTATTCCTGAATTTCCCAATCATGTAGATTGCGTCTACACTCCACGTGCCAGGCAGTTTGACCAGCAACGATCGAATAACAATCAGCAACGAGAATGTTTTTGTTGGGAGCCAGCAGAAACATATTCGGAAAACTGACCTTTAGGGGAGCATCCTCTAGCCATAGGTCCTCCCAAAATCTGATCTTGTCACCTTTACTGATCTGAAACCTGACCGCCGAAAGGACCTTTTCCTTTATAGAGAGGATCCATCTCCACAGGGCCGAGGAGCGATAACGAGAGGACTCCTTTGTCCACAAACCACAGACAGACCTGCCGTATTTGCCCTTGATTAGGGAGTTCCACAAGCTTCTGTCTTCTGCCCCTAACCTCCAAGACCATTTCCCCAACAACGCCTGATTTATCAGATGAAGATTTTTGACCCTTACACCATCGTGCTGAAGCTGTTTGTAGACAGTCTTCCAGTTCATCATATGAAACTTGGCACTCTCGGATTTCCCATGCCAGAGAAACCCCCCAGCGAGAGGAATCTAGACTTCCATTTCGCTAGGTAGGCCCCCATTCTGAGCAAAACCTTCTCCTAGGCAAACTTAGGGGGGACACCAATACATAACAGGAGGCCGACAAAGGAGGAGGGGAGAGCAGCTGCCGCACATTGGAGAGAGGAGGCCCAACGATCGGATTCTTCATGCTCCATGTTAATCCCTATCAGTTTTGACTTGGACAGATTGATTGATTGGCCCGATACTGCCTCGAAGCAACGAAGAGTCGTTCGTAGGTTGTCCACATACTCCTGAGAGGCGACGCTGAAAACCAGAGTATCATCGGCGTATTGAATATGCGATATCGGATTAGGGATGTCTTTGACGTTAATGCCTTTAAGGATACCTGAGCACTGACCTTGATTAGGCATCTTAGAAAGGGCTTCCCCGACCAGCAGAAACAGAAATGGGGATAGAGGGTCCCCTTGCCTCAGCCCTCTAGAACTACGGAAAAAACCCCTCGGCGAGCCATTGAGAAGGATCGACAGGTGTGCAGATCCTATGCATTCCCCTATCCACTGTCTCCATTTTGCACTGAACCCCATTCTATTCATCAGATATTGCAGGAAGCCCCATTCCACATGGTCATAAGCTTTTTCCACATCTAGCTTGCAGAAAAGATGTTTCATACTAGACAGATGGCTAGAATGCAACACTTCATTGGCAATTAGAGCACAATCGATGATCTGTCTTCCAGGAATGAAGGCATTCTGATTGGCTGAAATGAGCTTGTCCATCACCTTGATCAGACGGGCCAAGAGGATCTTAGCAAAGAATTTTATAAGGGGGCCCTGAGGAGACATATCGGCCGAAAGTCTTTAAACGTTGCAGCTCCCGGGAATTTGGGAATAAGTGCGAGGAATCCTAAACCTAGGCCTTTAGAGATCCAACCCCTCACGTGGAATTTGTTTATAAAAGCCATGACGTCCTCTTACAGCATCTCTCAAAACGAACGGAAAAAAAGAATAGGGAACCCGTCCGGCTCGGGAGCTTTATCTCCACCTAGACCTGCAACAACTTCTTTCACCTCCTCCACTGAGAACGGAGCTTGAAGCAACAACGCCTCTTCTTCAGAGATTGAATCAAATGAAAGATTGTCTAGTTGCGGTCTGATCCAGCCATCTGTCTGAAGGAGAGACCGGAAGTGAGCTACTGCTTCTCCAGCTATCGCTTCCTTGTCTTCAATTCTGATACCTTCCACCACTATACTGTTGTTCTTGTTGGCTTTGGCATTCATTCTTGCAATGCTGTGGAAGAATTTGGTATTTTTATCTCCCTCCCTTAGCCATTTAGTTCGGGATTTTTGCTTCCAAGAGATCTCGTCTTCGAGCACCCTGGAAGATAGAAATTGGATCAGGTGGATGCGCTTGGAGAGGATGTCCAGAGAGATTCTCCCATCTTCAATGCCTGAGTCAATGTCTGAAATTTGGGACACCAGCCCCTCAAGCTCTAACTGTCTTTTGCTCAGGGTCTCCTATTTCCACTGCTTTAGCTTGTCTTTAAGCATCCTGAGTTTAGATCTAAGTTTGAACCCGACAAATCCTTCGACTTTGAAGCTGGCCCACCATTCAGTAACCATGAGCTGAAACCCTTTAATGTTAAGCCAAGAGAGGTCAAACCGAAAACTTGAAATGTAATTCTACACTTACATTGTTACATACAACTATCACCAAGGTATTGAAAATCGGTTACGTAATGGTCGTGACGGCCGTTACGTAACGGTAACTGTCATAACCGTTACGCGTCACGGGGTCGAAGCAATTGTAACAGAAAAAACAGGATATAACGGTCCCGTAATGGCCCTGTAAGTCCAAGGTGTTCCATAATGGTAATGGTGGCTGTAACGGCCACCACTGTTACCTTTACGATACGGGGCATAATGGCTGTTACGGCCCCGTAATGGCCGTTACAGTCTCTTTTTTATTTTTATTTTATTTATTGAAAAACCCCCTGAAAAACCTGTATTTGCCCCGTAATGTTGATTAAAAAGTATGAAAAACCTGTATATATCCCGTAATAGACCATTACGGGGCTATTATGGCCTTTATAGGGGATGTAACGTGCTGTTAACGGCAATTACGGGTTATTTTTTTTTCATAACGGCTGTGACGACCCCATAACGTGTAACGGTCGCCACCGTTACCTTTACGTAACGGCCTTTGCGGCCTCGTAACGGCCTTTACGACACACCATGCTTGTAACAGTTATTTCAAAAAATAAAAAATGGCCTTAACGGCCGATACGGGGGCCGATACGGCCCGTATCATAACGGTAACGGTGGCCGTTACGGACACCATTACCGTTTTGGAACACCTTCCCTGTCACACACATTCTCCAAGCAAGCACAATACTAGCAACTAGACTAGTGAGTAGTGATACTTCTTGGACACTTAATAGTTAATACTAAATAACCCAATAGTTGATATATAATCATATTAGACTATTAGCAATATATGACATATCAACAATTTATATATAAAAAAATCAATACCAGAACTTATAGTAGGTCAACCCACTAGGACAACATTCTTACCAAAGAATGGTTCGATACCCCATTGAATACATGGTCAAATATAAAAGAAGAAGAAGATAGATTCATGAATCTCTCTCTCTCTCTCTCTGTGTCTCTCTGTCTCTCTCTCTCTCTCTCTCTCTCTCTCTCTCTCTCTCTCTTTTCCTGATATTTTTTCATATCTTTTTGCTTAAAAAAAAGGTTGACACAACCCCGATTCCAATATTCGACGCTGTACTGTATCATTTTTCCGCGAGGCCGATACGGCGGCTGATACTATCATTCAAAACCAGGAGAGGGGGTGCTTCTCAGAGTGCTCTTTTTATGGGGGAGTCTTTGCCCCATGTTTGATGTTTTCTTCCTTTAGTTAGTTGTTGACATTTTGTATCTCTTTTGTGCTTCTTTTTATAAAATTTTATTGCCATCCATAAAAAAATAAAAGAAAAAGAAAAAAACCAAAGCATTTTATCAACCGTGTAAGGAGGCACAAAAGATAAGAGAGAGAGAGGACTTGTATATATGGCTCTTCTAGCATCCTTAATTCACAATATTAATTAATTACAAGAGATAAGCTCAGAATAAATGCAAATTAATTCTAAAAGATTGACTACTATCTCTAAGGATATGGTGCACTACAGGATGTCTGAATGTATTTGCATCTTACACTCAAATATACTACAATACACGTGCATCAAAGACGGGATACTCTAACACCCCCCCTCAAGTTGGAGCATGTGTATCATGTATGCCTAGCTTGCCGATGATTCATGAAGCTACCTGAGAGGCGGACAACACTTTCAATGACTTTTGGGATGTGAACTATTGGTACTTTTAGTGATTGTTGAAGGATCTAGTGACATTTCTAGTGGTTGTGATTTGAATTGCTGGTTGGCTCTTTTGATAGCACCTTGACATTTTCAATGGTTGTGATTTTCTGTGGCTCTAGAATGTTCCAATAGCAGATTGGTAATAACACTGGTTCTAATTAGAAGCTCGAAAAAGATTTGAATAGGAGTAGTCTTCTAATGATTTAGCAGTAATAGTGAGCAATCACTTGGCACATCGGAAAACAGGTTTGGTCAAAAGGTGATGCGGGACAATTAACCACTTGCTCTAAAAGATCGAACTGATAGAGCATGGTGAATTAATCCCTTTATCTCATAGCCCAGGCCTCGCATCGCATGGGTTAGGACCTCGGCCGAACCCCCCTCATGGGCCCCATATCACATGAGTATCGCCTCACATGGGTTCCGCTCATCCCGAGTGTCCCCACATCCCATAGGCTACCCCACTCGAGCCTGGTGTGAAAATGCCCCTGCATTAATCATCCCCGGTGAGGAGTCTTGAACGTGAGACCAACTTGGCTCTGATACCACTTTGATGCAAGACAATTAATCACTTGCTCTAAAAGCTTGAACTGATAGAGCATGGTGAATTAATTCCTTTATCTCATAGCCCAAGCCTCACATCGCATGAGTTAGGACCAGTGTTCGTAGTATCGATACTATCGGTCGATATTATTGTTATCGATGGTCGGCGATACGAAACCCTTAAGATTTCCCTCAGAAATACAAAAAAAATCATGGAATCTGTGTATCGTGCGATATATCGCACAAATATCATAAAATATCATGCGATATTGCCGATATCGATGATATATTGGCATTTATTATGACTTTTCCCTTGATTGCATACACGATATCGTCGGAATATCTTGGTTACCACCTACGATTCAAGAAATTCGAAAATAAATAAATAAATAATAAATAGGAAAAAATCTCTTACCTCAAATCTGCCTGAAGGTGTGGCCTTTGACTAGATTTGGTGGGCAATCATCGACAATGCCGTATAAGATTAAAACCCTTTTTTTTTTCTTCTTCTGGATAAAATCGCTTTGAAAGAAATCAGATTTTCATTGAGGTTTTTGGGATTTGGGTTGGGATTTTGAAAAAAGAAAGAAAGGAGAGAAATTTTTGGGATTTTGAATGGATTTGAAATCGTAGGGCTTGCGGGCTACGCCTTTAACGGAGAAGAAGAGTCGGTTTCTTCTTTTGATTCGGAGGAAATTGGATTGCTACTGAGTTACTTAGTATGCTCTATGGTACTGAGTAAATTCTGTTGCGCCCACTGTGAATTCATGTGGTTTATCCATGCCGTCCATCCGTTTTTGCACATCATTTTAGGGGTTGAGCCCAAAAATGAAGTATATCAAAAGCTCAAGTAGTCCATACTAAAGGAAACAATGTAGGTATTGATTTCCACCGTTGAAACCTTTTTGAGGACCCCATTGATGTTTATTTGTCATTCAAACTGTTCATAAGATCAAACGGACATGGATGAAGGGAAAACACAAATGTCATCTTGATCTAAAACTTCTGTGTGCCCCCAAGAAATTTTCAACGGTAGAATTCAATTCACACTGTTTCAGGTGGTGTGGTCCACTTGAGCTTTGGATATGATTAATTTTTGGTCTAAAGTCCTAAAATTATATGATAAAATGGATGGACGGAGTTGATAAAATGCATGAATGGTGGGCCCCACAGAGTCAACTCAGTACGCAATCCGCTTCCGATTCTGAGTCGTGGATTCGACGCGACTCCGGTTGCACTTAAGACGGTGCAACCCATACGGTGGGGCCCACCTTGATGTATATATCCATTCCGTCCATTTGTTTAGAGAGATCAATTTAGGTCATGGGACAAAGAACTATGCATATCCAAAGCTCAAGTGGAACCCATAACAGAAAACAGTGGGAATTGATGCTTACCATTAAAAACTTCCTGAGGGCCACAGAAGTTTTCGATCATGCTGATATTTGTGTTTTCCCATAGTCCATATCTCCATGAACTTATGAACAGGTTGGATCTCAAATAAACATCATGGTGGGCCCTAGGATGGTTTCAACGGTGGTCATCATTGTCCCCATTGTTTTCTGTGGTGGGATCCACTTGAGCTTTGGATGGGCTTCATTCTTTGGCTCATAACCTAGAATGATCTCTCCAAATGCATGGATGGTGTGGATACAACAAATATATCATGGTGGGGCCCATAGTCAGGGTCCCACCCACATTGCTGTTCCGCATGGATTGAGCACAGGACAGATTTCCCATGAAAATCCTTCCTAAGAAGTTCCTACGTTGGGATGTTAGGTGGGGCCCACCGTCATGTTTGTGATAAATCCACACCGCCCATCCGTTTTGGGAGTTCATTTTAGGACATGCGATAAAAAATGAAGTGTATCCAAAACTCAAGTGGGACGCACAAGAGGAAACAGTGGGGATTCAGTGACTACTGTTTGAAGCATTTGTATGGCCACGAAGTTTCATATCAAGCCATGTTTATGGTGTTTTCACTTCATCCGAGTAGGAATGACCTTATAAACGGTTTGGATGGCATATAAACATCAAGGTAGATCCCAGGAAGGTTTCAACGGTGGGAAACTCTTTCCTCGACATTTACTCTCGTCCGACCCACTTGAGTTTTGGATCCACCTCATTTCTGGTCGCATGACCTAAAATGAGCTCACAAAATGGATGGACAATTTGGATTTCTCACAAATATCACGGTGGCCCCACCTGGTATCTCAGTGTAGGAACTTCCCGCTATGCGTACATGCCCAACTTGGGGAGTAGGACCCCACCAGCGTTGTGGGTGAGGCCCTGACCGTAGGGCCCACCTCTATAGATGTATTATACATCCATGCCATCCATATGTTTTTCCATATTATTTTAGGATATGATCCAAAAAATGAAGCCGATAAAAGTTTCAAGTAGATCACACCACTAGAAAAGGTGATCATTGAACTTCCACTATTAAAAGCTTCCTAGTGTCCACAATAATGTTTATTGAACATCCAACCTATTGATAAGGTCATACAGATTTGGATGGAAAGAAAATGCAATATCAGCTTGATCTAAAACTTTTATGGCCCATAAAAGGTTTTCAATGGTTATTAAGAACTATTTCCTATGGTACACCATTAAAAACTTCCTAAGGCCCATTGTTTCTTGTGGTGTGGTCCACCTGAGAATTGGATCTGCTTCATTTTTGGGCCCATGTCCTAAAATGAATTGACAAGAAGGATGGATAGTGTAGATATATCACGCACACATTGAGGTGTGGCCCACATAATAATAATTGTGTCTGATGGATTTGTTTTAACAATTAAGTGTCCACTAATCAGATGTTAGAATTTTTTTGCCCTAATAATAATTGTGTTTTCATATATCTCTTGATACATATATAAATATTATGCATTTTATTTTAATATAGTTGCCTTAGTTCAATCAGACAACGCTTGGCTTTAGGACCTTATACAAAGGAAACCTATTGTGTGCAATTTTTTTTTATTTGCAATGTTATGATTTAAAATGTATTAAGATCTTTTTTGACAATCCCTGAAGTTTCATTGAAAAATTCAACCATTTTTCCAATGTTTCCCCATGTTTCCCAAAAAGTGCGATAAATTATGCGATATAAATGATATATCCCGTGTGATAACCAATACGTATCTATATCCCAAGGGTGTGATACATAACGCAATACCGATATTTTGAACACTGGTTAGGACCTCGGCCGAATCCCCCTCGTGGGCCCCACATCACATGGGTACCGCCTCACACGGGTGGGGCCTACCTCACATGGGCTACCCACCCCGAGTGTGTCCCCGTATCCCACAAGCTACTCTACTCGAGCCCGGTGTGAAAATGCCTCTGCATTAAAAGGCCCATCATATCAGGAAACAAAGACTTGAGTGGTAGAGAGAACAAATGTCTTGTATATTACGGTGGTAGTGAGCGTGCACTGGTAGTTTAGTGCACTTGCAGAGCACTGGAAGCAAACCAAAAGAAAAAAAAGGAAAGGTAAAGAGGGCAAAAGGGGAAGAAGCTCCGGTTTAGATGGGCATAGATGGATGTATCTTGATGGTTGGTGGTAAAAACAAAGATAGTTAAGGTGAATCTCTACTGATCGAAGATGGAGGTGATGAAGCAATGGAGTGATGGCGAGAGAATCCGGCTACGGAATTTTAATGGTGCTAGGTCTGTAAGGGCTGCCAATAATGGCAGTTAAGGGTTTGAGATAACGAGATTGATGGGGAAGATGGTTCTATGTTGGTTTGCAATGGGTGCAGATGGTGGCTGCAACAGATGTGGATTTGGTTGGAATGTAGATGTTAGCGCTAACAATTGGAGATAGCAGTGAAAATGGGTGCCAAAGGTTGGTTGAGGGATTTTGCCAGATTTGAGGTACAAACATTTGATGGGTGGCAATGGCCATCACTAGAGAATGCAAAATTAGGATCAATGGCAGATCTGGCAATGATCTCAGTCCACATTTGGATGTAGAGGATGGTTGTTTGGCTGGAGAAGAGGTAGATCCGGTCATCTCTAAGGTAGCGGTGGATTCGGTTTACGAGTCAAGGGTCTTAATCGGTAGATGGTGATTCTGTGATTTTGAGGATTGGAGTCTGTGCAGGGACGTTGATAGTGTCTGGATGTCCAGTGACGGATCTGGAGCTGTTGCTGGCAGATCCAACATCAGCGATGGAGGTTGGTTGATGATGGTGGTTTCAAACAGGGTGATGGACCCTATATGATGATGATGACTGAAAATCTATACCTTTTTCATCATCATACAGAGAGAAAGGAACAATGGGCTCCTAAAACAAAAAAAGGAAGACAAGCTAAGAGGTTTTGATACCATGTAGATATAAGGAGAGACGAGGAGAGAGGACTTGTATGCATCTCTCCTCTAAATCTCTTTATTTCTAATATTAATCAGTCACAAGAGATAAGCTCAAAATAAATGCAATTGAAGTCTAAAGCATACACCATTATCCATAAGGATATGGTGCGCCATAAGATGACTGAATATATCTAATATACCTCAACATATATATATATATATTGAAGACTAACATCAACTATATTGATTCTGTGAAGACGAAGTCCTTGTGTGGCAATAAATTATTAATAGCTCGAGTTTAGATTTGATAATTGAAACTATATGAACCAACATAATTTGGAAAGCTCTTTTGTAAGATCTAAATATTGTTTATAGTCAGGGCCTGTTTGGATGTGAAGAATCCATGGGAAAATAAAATATTCTCTCGATTTGATGTTTCTTGCTGTCTGGATTGCAAAGAAAACTATGGATTTTGCAAAGCAATCATTACCCTTATCCATAGTAGTAGTTATTTGGTGCAAGATATGAGATGGCCATCATTCGATGATTATGTCATTTCCACTTGGTACCCAAACAATGCCCTTTAAAAAAGAAGAAGAAGAATCCATTGGGCTATAGTACTGGAAAAGGTAATCATTATAGTTATCCATGTCCACACTATTGATTCCCTGTATTGTACAATCATTGTTCATTTATAGAATTACCTGTATAGGTAAGGTTAATTGAGTACTATATGTGCTTTTGGCAGTCAACTTCAAATATCTATCAGTTTCAGGTTCTCCTTGTCTGTCTTCGCAGGAGAATATGCACATATGTTAGTCACTTGTGAACTATTCATGAACATATTACTTCCTAGTGGGCCATGAGTCCATGACCATATTAGCCAAAAAGTTTATGACAAGCTCATGTCACATTGATTTGGACCGAGTAGTGTTGTGGTTTCCTCTTTAGTAATGGTAAACACCGCCTCGTTGTTGAAGTGTAAAAGCCAAATTGAGGCATTTTTTGTCTTTGAATTTCTTGATTTTGTTTCGAAAGGTAATCTTTACGGTTTGTTGTAGTTCTTCATTGTTGTATGTTCTAATTATCGGTCCATCTATCAGGATAATGCAGTAGAATTTTACAAAAGAGCCTGCAAGATTTTCAGTGCCGAATCCGAACCGGTATGTTGCCTATATATGGATTCAGTTTGTTGCTTTCAGCATTGATTGTGAGACCTCCAGCAGCATTGGTTGTAGGGCTTTCAATCAGCTGGGCTTGGTGAAGCAATATCAAAATTTTGAATAGGGCTGCCCAATCAGTTCAAAATCTGGGCCGAAGCCAACCCCTGGCCTGGCTGTTGACAGGTCTTATTGGATGGTTCATTCATTTTATTTTATGCTCGCACAGATACGCATCTGGGACTTCTCTGGGCAGACAAATCTGTATTTCGTAGGTGAGAGAAATAATATCTCGAAGGATTGTCAACGCCAATCAGATCAAGAGGTAGCTAGTTGATTTGTTCAGTGTGGGTTATGTTACCTTGTATTTGCCCCCTATATGTGTAAGATGTTAAGTGTCATGCAACTCTAGTAGGCTCCAACAACCATTTGAGTTCAATCAAAGGTTTCTGGTCCTACTTTGCTTTAAATAGTGATTGCCTTTAAAATTTTACTTTTTACAGATATCATGCACGTAACGCAAAGATTGATGTATTGGAAGTGAATGCTTAGTTGTAACTTGTAGCCCCTGGGGGCTCAAGACTTGCTTTGCTTATATTTTTATTCTAGATGCAAATATTATTTACTCATGAAGCATTGCGAAATTTTCATTCTATCTTTAATTATCAACTTGAAGGCTTCCACTAAAGATGTATATGTTTTTAATGATTAGGAAATCTGCAACAATTTCCCTATCTGGGGATTTCTGACCAAACCCAGCAGGTTTGGAAAATGTTACAACACTACCATGCTTTGAATTTTTATGAAAAATATTCTATTAATCTTTCTGCATTTTCAATGCTAAATAATCCAATATTGGTCTTTGTTGATGAAACATGGTGGTTGAAGCTCAGGCTAGGACTAGCGGGAGACTTGGTTTCTGTAGTAATGTTTTTCTAATACAGCAGTAGCTGCAGTACTAACGAGGTCTGACCTAAATCTAATTCACTGCATCTATGAGGGGATCATTGAAGACTTTGGGTTCAACATTCCTAATCCTTGAAGACTTCTTGAACAGGATCAGATAAAGAAATTTGGTAGGTTACGTCATTGTGGTTAGATCATAATTGCTGTAATATTTGCATATGGTGGCTGACAGGTTCGTTCAGGCATTAACACCTCTCTTCTTTAAAAGCTTCTGTTTCTTAAAAACTAGCTCACAGTGTTAATTTTACATCATTCAAAATGGTTGTAACTCTTCAGCTGTAAACCTGGCATGCTGGTACAGGCGATTACAATGGCCTGATAGGTGTGATTTTAGAGATATGTTCCATAAACAATAGTACCTACAACTCGGATAGTCTGGATAGATGTACTTGAGTGCTGCGTGTGAGGAGGATGAGTCATGACCATTTTTCAATAGATGCTGAGCTAACATAGCAGTTTTGGAACAAAATACTTAAGATTTTAAAGCTTAGAACCAAAATTTACTGTAGCGCAGGCTATGTATGCTACATGCTACATAGCGTGTAGTGTGCACTTCGCACCAAATAGCATACTCTACATGGTTTATGCTATTTATATGCTCCATGTGGTTATTTGTCACTAGGCTAAAACCAGTGGTACGTCCTATTGGGTTAGTGCCTCTTCATCTTCCTTCAAACCCTAAAGACTAGCCATGTGGCTCTTCCATATCCTATTCTTTTCTCTCTTTGTCATCTCCTACCCCCCCCTCCTTTTTTTTTTTTTGTAAAACAAGTCCTAACCATAAACCTCTCTCTAAATGAGTTCTTTGTTCAGCCCCCCTTCTTCCAGTCCCCCCCCCGTTTTTTGTTATTTTAAAAAATTGACCACCTCTTCTCCCTCTGATTTTTTTCTTGCCACATCCTCTTATCTATTTCATATATGACCGACCTATTTTTCACTTAGGTCCTGGTGGAAAAGTGGGAAAAGAAAGGTAAATGAAGCACTTTTTCCATGATTGGATGTTTCATTATGTTTGGTTAGAAAGAAATAATGAGTTCCTTATAGCAATCATTACCTTTTTCCATAGTCAAATTCTCTAGCTCAAGATTTGAAGTGAACATTGTTACACAATTATCATATTTTCACCTGCTTTTCAAACAAGACCCCTAAAAATGGAAACCTTAGAAATCCACATTTCTATAGAGCTCATGGAAATCATCATTGGTGTAATTGTTACGTTTTCTTTCCTTTTCCTATTAATCAAACAGGCCGTTGGTATCTTTCCAAAAAAAAAAAGAGTACCCTTAGTTCACAAGCAGTTTTTTGTGAATAAATTACTTTCCATATGCACCTACGGCGTTTAAGAATCTTGCACTTGCTTCTCATTTGATCTGGCGTGGTAACCCGACATTGATATTACTTGACACATGACTAGTGATTTACCTATGCTTTCTCAGCTTGCTTCTCACGTTGGTCCATCTTCTGTTATGGTTGGTAATGATAGTCTCTCTCTCTCTCTCTCTCTCTCTCTCTCTCTCTCTCTTTCCTTTTCTTATATTAGACCCACTTCCATTTCCGTTGCCAGTCATAGGTTAATTGTGTTTAATGTTCCGCATGTGCCTCATCTTCAAAAGAACCTCAGATACGTTTCTCAACTCACCAAAGATTTCCTTACTTTGAATTCACTCTTTGATGCATTCTGAGAAGACCAATCAACTCCTCGCTCTGGAAACTAGATTTGGTAGCCTCTATGTGCTACTTTCTCTAGTCTGATTAGGCTTTATGTTGTGTTACCTTTCTCATTTGTTGCTTTGTCCTTCATCTAGCATCAATTTCTTGGTCATTGTACTGCATGTACTCTTTATTTTCTTCATTTGAGAGACGTTATTAGTGTCAGTACCAAGTCCAAATCCTTTTCTCTTTGTATGAGTCATCATATGGACAAAAGTTGTAAAGTCACCTTTCCAATTAATGATAAATGAGCAGATTCTTTTCTTGGATAATGGGGCCCTACACATATTTCCTTTTTTCTTTTTTTTTTTAAAAATAAATTTAAATATCTGCTTTTATGTTGTTTTTGATGATTTGAGTCAATGCACTTTATTTTATCTTTTGAAGCATGAATGGGTGTTATTTCTTGTTTTATGAACTTCCATCAAATAGTTGAAAATCAACTCAATAGTCACGTTCAAATGTTTCAATGTGGTTGTGCTGGTGAGATATTTTTCTTCTACAACCCTTTTGTCTCACTTATCCATTCATGGTACTCTTCGTCATGTCTCATGTAGTGTAGTCAAAGGAGACCCGGGCGCATACATAAGACCTTGGTGAAGTGTTTACCTAGGGCGTGGGTTCAAGGCCTGGGTGCTTGCACTAAATGTGTCTTTTTTATGTTAGATATCCATATGTTTTATTTATTTATTTATTTTTGGAATTAAAAATTGCCCTTGGAATCCCTAGGTGTGCGCGCTACAGGGACAGATGTGCCTTGCGCCTTTAGCTACATTGTTCTCATGTCCTCATAGTCCTTGATAAAATGAAATTGCATAGTGCAAACATCAGTATCGACTGCCACTTTATCCTTTGAGAAAGTTAACAATGCTGACATTCCTACATCGTATGTCAAGTCTCAAGATCAAATTACTGATGTGTTCATTAAAGCTCTTGCTCGCAGTCAGCCTAAGTGTATTTTTTCTAAGCTAGGCATTGATGACATCTATTCTCCATCTTTTGAAGGGGGGGGGTGTTGACGTTGATTAATATGGGCCGTGTGATCCAATGTATTCTATAACGGTAATGGTGGTCGTACTGGCTACCATTGTTACTTTTACAATACGGGGTGTAATGACTGTTACGGGGCCGTAATATCCGTTACGGTCTTTTTTTTTTAATTATTTATTTATTTATTTATTTATTTAAATTTAAATTTTTTGAAAACAAATCCAAAAAAAACTTGTATCAGTCTCGTACTAGACTGTTGTGAGGTCGTTACGGCCTTTACAGGGGGCGTAACCAAGGTGTTCCAAAATGGTAACGGTGGTCGTAACGGCCATCACTGTTACTGTTATGATACGGGCCATAACGGCTGTTACGAACTTTTTTTATTTTTTGAAAAAATTGTTACAGGGCCGTTACGAACTTTTTTTATTTTTTGAAAAAATTGTTACAGGTCCATTACGGATCGTTACGGCCTATTTTTTCTGTAACGGCCATTTCGACCCATAATGTGTAACGGTTATGACTGTTATCATTATGTAATGGCCATTTACGTAGCCGATTTTGAATACCTTGGGCGTAATGGACTCTATGTGTCATTTTTTCCGTATTGGCTATTATAGCCTTTACGACCCCGTAACATGTAATGGTTGCCACCGTTACCTTTATGTAATGGCCTTTATGGCCCCATAATGGCCTCTGTGGCACACTGTGATTATACAACTCTATAACGTGCAACGGTTGCCATTGTTACCTTTACCGCTTTATGTAATGGCCTTTATGGCCTCGTAACAGCCTTTACGATAGACTGTGATCACACAACCTACCTAATCCTCCTTTTCTGCCCTTTAGTTCCTGTCCTTGTGCATATTTTATATTCCCAGGGGCATATATTGTAAATTGTATCAGGTGAGGGGTAATTTTTGTATTTTGGTTTTATGACTTGAGTGAATAAGAACAAGTGTGGGAATGTCCAACTTGGAACTTCTCCTCTTTTCCATTCTTTTTCTTTCCTTTCTCTTTTCTCTTGCCTATTCTCTCTCTCTCTCTCTCTCTTTATTACGTACTAACACTTCTTTTTGTTAAAGCCATTCTTTTTGATGGCCCTTACATTAACTCAAGTTCCTCTCTCTATAATTGAATGTTTTGATGCTGACTAGACAAATATCCCTACATCTAGCTACTGTGTATTCTTATTTTACGGTGGCAAATTGTAGCAAGCATTTTTCCTATATGAAGTCACCATCAACAACTGATCTAAACAAATTCACTCCAATGAATGTAAATTCCATCCCCATTGTCCTTCTATAACTTGTTCTATCTTCTTGACCTTCAATAACCCGATCAGGCCTGAAAATTAAATAACATATTGAAAACAATTTCTTTGTGACCTTAGTAAGAAGAAACACATTTAGAACATGAAAATGTCTATGCATCATCTGATAGAAGAGACTAGTTGTAATGTTCCATCACTGGTGACATTAAAATATTTTCCACAAAATGGAGATAAAGGAACACCAAACCCTTGGCCTCGTGATGAGTCACATTGCTATTTGGATATCGGTGGACTCTGGAGGATATTTATGTTGCTGAATGACCTAACTACTATTCAAATTCAAAGTCTCCACAAAATTAGTAGACAACTTCCCACATCTCTCAAAAGTGAAACATGTTGACATAATTGGGCCATGGGCCATTGCCTTTACTTGGGCATGACTTGGGATGTGGGACTCCCCTTTTATTAGCTCTCTTTTATTTTTGTTCCTTTTTTACCATTTTCTTTAAGGATAGTTTATGTAATTATGCTATTCACTTAATATATAAAGAGGGCTGGACATCCAAGTCTCTTTGAGTTTCTTTCCTTCCCATGTTCTTTCTTTCCTTTGACAAAACATGAACTTAAAAGGGAGGTTATTGTTAGTGCACTTACGTGTGCACTCGTTTTGTTAATCATGTGAATTCGTATGTCATGTAGTCAGTTGAGCCTTTGAAAGCTGAAGACCGAAGACAGAAGAGGACATGAAGCATTAAGGAGTGAAGAACAAGTAAATGAGGTGCCTTGGTGACCCTAACCTTAGACACTTAATAACTTACTAACCTCTAGATGATCCTAACCATAACTAGAAAACTCTTGTTTGATCACCCCTTAGCCTTAGGAGTTCAATTGGAACATGCTTAGATAGACTATAAAGGTTCCGAGCTATTGGAAACAAAATTGCCCAAACCAACAGGCTCTTTTATGCCGTCGATAGAAGGTTCGATTGATCGGTAGTCCTGGTCGATCGATCGATAGATGTGGTCGATCTATCGATGGGAGCTAGAGATGTCCATCAAGCACATCTCTTTTTTTGGATTTTCTTGATAGTATCAACATATCATCGAGCGGTCTCGATCGAATTGTTGATCGATTGACAGACCCTGGTCAGTCGATCAATGACAATCAAATCATCCAACAAACTTTTGAAAAAATGCTGGAATATTATTGATTGATCGAAGCATCGCTCGATCAATTGAAGGTGCCGTTTTCTACCCTTTTTTTTTTACCATTGAAACTTGGTTCCTTTATATAGGGCATTTAGTATTTGGACAAGGTGATGGGTTTTTGGTGCAATAGAAGCCTAGGTGAATCCCCACTCATATCCCTCATCCAAAGCCTCTACACCTATGAGATTTGATTAATTTTCTTGAGCTTTACTACTCTAATAAGGATTTCAACCTCTATGTTAAAGATGAACTCAATCTCCACCTTGTTATAGAGGTTAGACATGAACCAATAATCAAATCTGTCTAAATCAATCTTTTAGGACACCCATCTAGGTGAATTTCCTAGAAAATCAACTATCCATTAGTTGTAGGGGATTCCACCACCACCCTTGACTTTTACCTCATTGACACATCACATGGAAGGCGAACGATCGTAAGAGCTGAAGCATTGGTGTTATCGATCATGGGAGCACAAAGGAAGCTGATTGAAGCACGGGAGAGCATCGATCAAGTAACCCAAGCAAGGCGCTACAAAGGGGCTTAATCTGATAGGTAAGTGTCAATTGTAGAGTCCATCCATACACTGAGTCCATCCATATACTCTTTCCTCGTGAAGGATTGAGTGTAAGAGTTTGTGACCCAAACTCGAATAGGCTCTTATGTAGGGTCGAATTCACCGACATGGGTGTGTACGTGGTCCACCGGGCATGGGTGCGTACATGTTAGTCTCCGTGGGAGCTTCGACGGGAGTAAATGCAAGTCCGTGGATTAAGACCGAGGTTGTTGGTTAGCCTATAGAAAACCAATTTAGTCTTCGACGAGAATGTACGTTAGGCCCTTATGTAGGGCTATAAAGGTTAGAGGTGAACCTATTGAAAACTTCCGATAGTGAAATCCGGTACACTCAAGGAGAGTGCGTCTGCCGGGAGTGGAGTAGGGAAACTGAACCACTATATATGCTTGTATTTGTGATTGACATTTGAGCACATTTCTAATTATGCTTATGAACTTAATTTGATGAATTATGTATGCATGATTAGATGTATGTCAGGTCTTGAATAGTTAGCACATCCCACACATAAGATCACTATCTTGATTTATAGACTAGTTGCTTCATTATAACATATCTTGTAGTCTATGTGATTGGACCCACGTTAGCTTGGAAGCCTTAGTGTTAATTTGCCTTACTTAGTTTAAATTGGTAAATTGTTCAAGTAGGCAATGTGTTTATTTGTAAAGTTTTTAATTGGTCCTAATCATCCCCCCTCTAGGACTTAGCCATAATTCTATAACTCTGCCAAGCTTCTGCACACGCCATGGTAGACTTACAATCCCATCACGCAATTTCAGTTATAGCTTGGAGGGGATGAACATGTCAGAAAGACTTCGGTAAAGTTGGGAATCGTCATTTAGGTATCTAGATGAAACTGAGTCCAACTGTGAGTCGATATCACCAGGTTTGATTTCCAGATGAAACTTATTTTGGATCTGCATCGAGTCAAATCAACTTCCCATGTTTCTATAGTAAAGATTGCTTATAAATGGATAATCCGCATTTTCTACTTGAATTATCATAGCAGACAATATGAATGCAGTGATTCATGAATCATGATTGCTTGACAGGTTCCATAGAATGCTGTTTAAAAGTTTAAATGTTTTCTTAGCTGGGTACCAACTGCACGGTTACTGATTCAAATTATTATGTGTGTTATCCTACTTGGCAGATTCTTTTGGAATTACAGGTGTATGGGTTGTCAGATTCTGTAAAGTGCCGTACCGAAGGATCTAAGATGACAATGTCCTCTTGTAGCGGATCACATATGAACAACGGCAGCACAGGAACTGTTCTTACTAACTGCACTGCTCTGAGTGGAAACTTTGGAATGGGTTTGATAGGATTACAAAATCTAGGGAATACTTGTTTCATGAACAGTGCAATACAGTGTTTGGTGCATACAGATATGCTTGTTGAATATTTCCTTGGAGACTACAGTAGAGAAATAAATCAGCAGAATCCATTGGGCATGGGTGTAGGTTACCCCCCCCCATAATAAACATCTTATATTTAACAGTGGAGCACTGCAAATTCCAGATGCCCCACCTTCAAGTGTCAAGCACAAATGTACCATAGGTGCCAACATGGCATGTGTTGGATACAGGACGTTCATGGGGAGGTTCCCACTGTGGATGTTCCTTGGCCTAGAAATCCCTCTGGTCCATTAATCTAGTGGGCACGAAGAAATGGATGGTTAGAGAAATGAAAACCAATGGTTTACATTCAATGTTCCTGCGTTTCTTACCTGATATGGCTGGTCTGATTTTTAGGTAGGACCAGATGCAGTGAGGGGATGTCTGATAAATGTGCTTGATCTGCACACATGCAACTTTCGCATGTGTCGTGCATTTGCATATGTTGCTTGGAGGAGCATCTGGAACCACTGTTCCTCTCAATGGTCATAAGAGCTTTCATTTTTTCTTAGTTCATGTTCTGATAGAAATTCCATTTTGTTGGTTGGGATATGTCTATCTTTTTCTACTCACGAGTATCATGTTTCTTTGTCAGGGTGAGCTTGCTTTAGCATTTGGAGAACTATTAAGGAAGTTATGGGCTCCTGGAAGGGCTCCAGTTGCACCCCGATCGTTTAAAACGACACTTGGTTGTTTCGCCCCCCAATTTAGTGGCTTTAACCAGCACGATTCACAAGTCAGTAAAGTTTTCTCTCTTAGAAGGGAAGTGCTAAAGTGATCTGCAGTTAAGGAAAATTGGAGTGGGTTGTTCATCATGGGTTGCGCACTGTAGACATGCCCCTGCCTAAAAAATCTGGATTGAAGAAAGCATCAACATCCCTTTATTCAATGTACATCTGTGACCACCTAATGAGTGGATCAGCCTGAATTTTGGTGCAGGGCATCTTCATGACTGGGTCTCATTTGATGAATGGAGGGATCATGGACTCATGACACAGATCTCCTCCACGATCTGCATTTGATGAATGGAGGGATCATGGACTCATGCCACGGATCTCCTCTGCGGTCTGCCTTTGCATGGATCTCTTTAGCATTTCCCCTCGTACAGGGCTTTTATAAATATAGGTCAAATGGCAGTAGCCTACTTTGTCCTTTGTTTCTTTTCTTTTCTTTTTCATTTTGAAAGGTAACACTACCAGGGATTGAACCCTGGATCACTCACACACACCATGCTCACAAGTTCTAATTTTTTGAATTCTAGAAGGAACTGTTGATTAATTTTTTTTTTCTTTGAATAAAATCATTGGTTAATTTGTTTCCATGGTTCCTTCATAGGAGCTTCTTGCTTTTTTGTTGGATGGACTCCATGAAGATCTGAATCGTGTGAAACACAAGCCTTATTTAGAAGCGAAGGATGCACATGGGCGCTCGGATGAAGAAGTGGCTGACGAGTACTGGGAAAATCACCTGGCTCGCAATGACTCTATCATAGTTGATGTATGCCAAGTAAGTATCAGATCAGTTTTCTGCTGTGCTGTTCTTTACATGGATATCACGCTTCTTGGGTTGTGAAGCAAAGATTATTCTTGCTTCAATCTTTCTTGGACATATGATAAACCACAATTAGTCTCAGGTGACCATTTTGTTTGTCAAATCTGTCTTAGATTTATAATTGTTCCAAATTACTTGTTGGAAGACTTGCAATGGTCCTATTCATACTGCCCTCAAACTACTTAAAATTGAGTACTCACATGAATTTAGTTAAAAATCTTGTGTTAAATGCCTACATATAATTTAAGTATCATGCTCTATCTCCATGCATGCATTGCAGATGCATGAGATCCTGACTGTTCATTTCCTTGGCTCACCATGGATGTGCCGACCCCAAAATCACACTTGTTTGATGATCCTGGCCTCCAATTGCAACACTTCCTCCCTTTGAGTTTGGACGTGGAATTTTGTTCTCTCCATCCATTTACAGTACTCAAAACTCCTCCAACTAGGCCAAGGTGTTTAGTAACGGTAACAGTGGCTGTAATGGCCACCACTGTTACCTTTACGATATGGGTCGAAATGGATGTTATGGCGCCCGTAACGGCCGTTACGTCTCTTTTTTTTTTTTTTGAAAAAAATACTGAGAAACCAGTATTTGCCCCGTAATGTTGATTAAAAAGTATGGAAAACCTATATCTGCCCTATAACAGACAATTACGGGGCTGTTATGGACTTTATAGGGGACGTAACGTGCCGTTAACGGCAATTACAAGTCATTTTTTTTTCCATAACGGCTGTTACGGCCGTTACGACCCCGTAACGTGTAATAGTTGCCACCCTTACCTTTACGTAACGGCCTTTACGGTACACCATGAACTAGGCTCTGCAGTTGTCCTTCGGTGTATTTTTGGGATATAGTCCATCCAGGGTAGGGTTCATGAGATGAGTGATCAGATGTTTTATGTGGGTGCCATATGTTTGAAAACTTTGAATATAGAGTGCAAGATTGATAAGGATCAAATCACATCATGGGTACCGACAAGGTATTCTGTAATGGTAACGGTGGCTGTAATGGTCACCATCATTACCTTTATGATAAGGGCAATAACAGTCATTACAGTCTCTTTCTTTTATTAAAAAAAGAGCAGTTACGGGTAATTTTTTCCATAATGGCCGTTACGACCCTGTAATGTGTAACGGTTGCCAACGTTACCCTTATGCAACGGCCTTTATGGCCCCTTAACTACTGTTATGGCACGCCATGGGTACTGGTCGATACCAATATGAAATCTTTGGTGAATCGGTGATACTAAAGTTTGTGATGAATCAGCAAAGTTGGCCAACACGTATTGGTCGATATGCATTGTTCAATACTCATGAGATTTATCCTTTTTCATTTTTTGGGGGTTGGGTCTTTTCTCTCTTAGAGGAGGCAAAAACATTTCTCTTGTAGAGTAGTAGATTTGTAGCACACATTTGATATGTTTTTTAGTTTCATACACAAATGCAGTTCTTTTTTTGCTTTTGTTGATGTACTAACTGCTAAAAAATCATAAGGGTGCATTTGGATACATATGCTGATTGAATTGAGAACACGTAGTTTAGACATGTTGAATGAATAATTGTGATGATATTTCTTAGTATTCATAAACAGGAAGTAGCACTCTATTTATAGTTACTCTAAATTTTCATGTCCTACTTGACAATAACACAATTTTTGTTTGGGACCTTAACTGGGGATTTTAACACTAAATTAGTTACAATTTGATCTCTTCAACTTTATTAAATTGTTATGTCATTGAAGTCTATAATGCATCCCTGAAACTCTAATAGTAAAGTCAATAGGGCCACTAGAAAAGTCAGGCTCACCATTCAATGTTGAATAGAAAGACAAAAACAGGCCAGTAGGCATATCGCAGTGGATTAATTATACTAAAACAGAATAAATATAATAGTCATTTTCCATTTTTTTTTTCTTCCGATTGATCTAATGTGTTTTTCTTCCAGTTGTTCATCTTTGAGGGAAATTCACACTGATAATATGACTGATTCACACTGACTCATGTAACTTTTTGGGCTGGTCAATATGGACACTAATCTGAATATTTCGAACCGTGGATTCAAGACTTCAATCCTTTCCTTTTCACTAATTTATGTTTTCAAGCTTTATCAAGTGGTATGCCTTACTGGTGCTGGTTCATAACATTTCTCAATCACCTAGGGGTCATTTTCAATTCAGTTTGGTGGTCTGAGTTTTTAGTCCTAACAAAATTTGAAAGCCTTCAATAAAATTCCACTTTTCTTCCTAATACAGGGACAATACAGGTCGACGTTAGTATGTCCTGTCTGCAATAAGGTCTCAGTTACATTCGATCCATTTATGTACTTGTCGCTGCCTCTACCTTCAACAACCATGCGGACAATGACCGTGACAATCTTCAACACTGATGGCAACATGCTACCATCTTCATATACCATAACTGTGCCCAAGAACGGGAAGTGCAGGGATCTGATTCAGGCCTTAAGCATTGCCTGTTCGTTAAGAACTGATGAGAACCTTTTGGTGGCGGAGGTATGTGATAACAAATGTACTTCCATGAATCTGTTTTGCGTCCAGAGAAGTTATTGATTGCTTTACTAGAGTTTTGATTAGTCAACATGCACCTCCAGACTTTCACACATGCATATGGGTTATCTGAGATATGCATCAGGTGTTCCCCAAAGATCACGCAAGTCATTCATCGACAAGGTTTTGAAAATCAGTTTCAGATGGTCTATTGTTTGGCCCAAAAACGATATGATCTTCTGTGCATATAGGACCATGGTTCTGAATGTCGGTATCAGTCGGCAAATCAGCCCGGCGTGAAAATGATATGATACGGTGTTGCGTATCGGTATCGGGGCCGTATCGGTCAGATTTTTATTTTTTTTATTTTTTATTTTAAAACAAAAAATATGAAAAAATATTAGAAAAAATAGGATAAAATGAGATATCAAAGAATCAATCCTTTTTTGTGTGTGTTTTGTGCATGTATTCAATGGTTTATCGGACCATTCTTTGGTAAGAATGCTGTCCTGACAGGTTGACCTATTGTAAGTTGTGTTCATTTTTTTAGGTATAAGCTATTGATATATGTTAGAAATTGACCCAAAAATAGAAAACAAAGGAAAATAACTACTTTTAAGCAATTCATACCTAAAATTTGTTAAACAATTAATCATGCATTATTAGCTAATTACAAGTTGCCATTGAAAGAAGAAAAATAAAATAAAAATCAAACAGTTTTTTAATTTTCCCCAAATGGGGTCCCCAACTTTGATTTCCCCAACAATTCCCCAAATCTATGATAAGATCTAGTTTAGATCTTATGGAAATACCCCCCTATGCATTACATTTCAACTTATTTGAAAAAAAAAAAAAAAAATTTATTTTTTGAAAATCTAGAAAAATTAACATAAAATTTGAAAAAAGTTGAAAAACCCCGACCAGATTTAGTGTAGATCTGATCGGAAATGGCCCCCATGTAAGATCTCTGATCAGATTTTATTTTTTTTTAAAAAAAAAACAAAAGAAAGAATGAGTTTATGAAAAATAAAGAAAATTGAGCGTCAATACCAAATAAATAAAAATACATGAAATCGATCAACAAATCAAGTATTGTTTGGTGGATGTAGGTATAAAATGATGATTTAAAAGGATTTGAACCAGAATAAAAAATGATTTTTTTTTTTTTTCAAAATCGACCCCAAAACCTTTGATTCTTCAAATCGACTTGAATTAAGTTGTTTAAAAATTTTAATTAAGGTATTTTGTATCGGTAACGGTGGCCATAACAGTCGCCACCATTACCAATACGGGTATCGATTGTAACGGCCGATACGGGGGTGTAACAACCGTTACGACTCCTGGTCATGGTTGTTACGTATACGTATCAGCTTTATGTGTGTATCATAATGGATGGCATAACACCTTGGTTTTAATCCTCCATTTTGATGGAAAAGTTGCCAAAAATCACTTAGAGATCGTCTATTTCAACAATTTCAAGCAAAAATGAAGAGAGGAAGGGGAGGGGGATTGAAAAAAGAGCTGGTTTGGGGATTTTTTTTTTAAAAAAAACCTGTATCGATTTGACCGATACAGTTACCAAATATCCGTACCAATACAGGGGGTATCGGCTGGTACACCCTGATCGATTTTTCCTATTGGACAAATATGACCTTGTATCGCGTATCGTATCAAGCCGATACCGATACGATACGATACGAGCATATTGGCTGGTACAATATCGATTTTCATAACCATGCATAGGACTGTACTACCATTGACCTTGTATTGGTTCTTTTCTTGTTTGGGCAAAGAAAAGCAGAAAAAAGGAAAAATAGGAAACATAACCCATCATTTATTTACTTTTTTTGACATATATGCAATGGTGTATCCGGACTGTTCTTTTGTAAGAATGCTGTCTATGAGTCTGTCGGCTTGACCTGCCAAATCTAAATTTGGTGTTAAAGCTTCTATGAACTAGAAATTATTTGTTTGACTACCTATCATAGGTATAATGGGTTTGTTACATATTCTAGCCATTCGTCACGGGATCCACAATGGATGCTTCCTGAGTGAAAATATCTGTGGTTAAAATCGCTGATGGCATCACTGCAATATAGTAACAACAAAAGATTAAGTAACTATATACTTGTTCCCATCATTTGAAAATGAGTTCCTAGCCTTCCTCTAATCTTGAGGTGAAGAAAAAACACTGAAAGTGCAAGGAATAAGCGACAATCGAAAAGTGGCCTTTTATTGGCACATCAAACAACATGATACAGAGGTGTATTGGCACCAACAAAGCCCATATTGGTCACTACACCTACCAATCTTTGAAGTATGTCATTTCAGCCCTTTATTGGTAGAGTATCACTACCAGCCGATTCGGATATGATGTGCTTGCACTGGCTGAGGTGATACAGATATTTGGAACCATGCTCATCTTGCATTAGGACTGATGGCTGTGTTTTCTAACTTGTCAGTTGCTTTTGTACGTGGGTCATTTGATGAGTTGACTGGCCTGATTTTTGCACAGCTCATCTATATGGTAGGGCCCATTTGATCATGGCTTGGATGTCCCGCATTGGCCTTTTATCGTGCATGTGGGCTTATAAGTCTCTGTTTTACTGTATATAATGTACATTTTAAAAATTGAGTTGTGAAGCTAACTTTTTTGCAGGTTTACTCTAATCGCATAATTCGTTACCTAGAGGAGCCATCTGATTCAATATCCCTGATTAGAGATGATGACCGACTTGCAGCATATCGGCTGTCAAATAATCTTGAGAAGCTCCCATTGGTGGTTTTCATGCATCAGCGCATGGAGGAGTAAGCTTATAATGCATAGTATCCATAACGTAATGAGTAAATTAGTTCATTTTTTAGTTGGTATTTCTACTCTATTTCCTCCCTTTTGTAGCCGTATATTGGAAGCTACGCATAATGCATAGTATAACTTTGTCCCAATGATTTGAAATGGTCAAAGTCAGATGCAATGTCTGAGCACTATAGTCTTGTCACCATGCTAATAGGGCTTGCATGCTATTTAAGAATAATCAGTTGAGGTTTGGGACCCCAAATGCACCCCTCCAGGTGTACATCTACATGCAAGACACATCCCTAGCTCACATGCATGAAGGAAATCTGAGCCAAAGTTTTGTGGTTAATGATATTAAGGATCGAGCTTCTAGTCTAAACATTCCATTTATGCATGTAGGTCAAGAGGCTAATCTTATTGCTGATATTCTAGCTAGCGAAGGTGTTGGCCACAAGGCTATTTGTATAGACATTTATTATTATTACTTATCTTAATAAAATTTTCTTTACTTCTCAAGAAAAAATGTGTCAGGCTGGATGACCATATAAATCTCGTTGTTCAACTATCAACAAGGTTTTATCTATCTTTACCTTTATATATATATATATATATATATATATATATATATATATATATATATATATATATATATATATTTCACTCTTTGGATATGGAAACATGTATCGATGTTGTCGGTAATATCGCATATACTAGGGAATGCATTGCTGTTTGAGGGAAACATTCGGAGAAAGGTGGAATTTTTTGGTGAAACTTCAGGAGATGATAAAAGATACATGATTACATACTCATGACCAAGGTATTCCATATCGGTAACAGTGGCTGTAATGGCCACTGCCATTACCGTTATGATATGGGCCATAATAGCTGTTGCGGCCCCCCTAACGGCTGTTATGGCTTCTTCTTCTTCCTCTTTTTTTAAGAACCGATTTCGGCCTTATAGCAGACTGTTACGGGGCCATTACAGGACTGCTACAGTGCAGTTTTTCTGTAACGGCCATTATGACCCGGTAATGTGTAACAGTTACCACCGTTACCCGTTTTGGAATACCTTGATCATGAGTAAAAATATTACAAGAAAGAAAGAAAAACTATATATAATAGGTCCCATTTTATAGGGCCCTAAACCATGTGCTTTTAGACAAAGGCAGTGCAATTATATCCAAAATGAGTTCATATCATTCAAATATCATACAATCAAAGTAATAAGGCAACTAGATTCCAAAGAGAACCCAAAAAAATATAAAAAACCCTCTGCTTCAAACCCACATGGAGTTGCAAGGTGACTCAAAGTTGTCACCCTTGCTCCCACTAGGGTGACCATAGCACTGTTAGTCAATGTATTTGCAGTTCTGTACCCGAGTCATGAAAGAATGATACCAGGCCATGCATTGCCTATCATATTTTTGGTACTTATCATCACCAATCTGTACCAATATGCCCATCTGTGGGTACGATGTGACTGAAATTGTGGGTGTCGATTGTGGCTCTACACCTTCGTACTCAAACGAGTATTGCAAAAACTTGTGACTATTCAAGATCCTTATGAAAGAAATGATCACATCGGAGTGTTTCCGTGATCGAATCTACTTTGAATTTGATAAATGCATTGCTTGTGAAGTATGTGTTTGTGTATGCCCCATAGATCTACCATCCATCTACCCTTTCACATGATCGATATCCCTTTCTGCCAGACCTGCCCATATCCATAGTCAGATGACTGTGGACGAGTATCATAATGGTTGGAACCAGTCATCCTTTAGCTGTAGTAGCAACCGTGTGCATAAGATGGGATGGAAGTGGAGTTTCCCTACTCATAACTAATGTGTAGGGACCTTCTATGTAAGAAGACTCCTTGCAGCGCGGGAGCTTTTTTCTTATTCTTATGACACTCAAAATGCTGACTTGGCTCTGCTGCAGTACATGAAGACGATGAATAACAGCTAAGGTTTTTGTCCTAAGTGGATGGTCGAAGTTTGCTTCCTCACTGAACTAGCTAACAAACTTCTGATTTTGACATGCCCTACAAGCATCGCCAACACCAGCATCAACACCAACACCAACACCAACACCACTTTTGCTGCCCCGGCTCTTGCACATGTTTCCTTTGTCATCCCCGTTACCACTGTGGTGTCATCCTTATCATTCAAGGTTAGGCCATATCACGAACCTCTGTGAAGATGCCTCATGGCCCTCATCCATAGGTGTTGGGATCCTGGCCAACACGTTAGGAGTTGTCTTGAGTCACCACCTTTGCTATAACCTTGTCGATGTCAATGCCTATAGCTACTGCCTTTTGGACCATGGTTGTAGTAGGGCCTCCATTCACATCGTCCAAGTCAGCAATGACCCACTTGTAAAGTGGGTCCTTGACCACACCCTCCTTATCAAGAAATGAATCTCTACTTATAGGCATCGGGTCTAAGGGGTTACGCTTTGGATTTGCCCCATTATCAGCCTACAGCTGCCTCTTTTGCATCTCCATGTTGTAGTGGCAGAAGACAAGCTTCTGGAGCTTTGAATATCAAAGTTTGTTTGTTTTAATTGTGTGGATGGGCAACCACGTGCTCCAATTCCTCTCAAATGGTGAGGAGGAAACAATCTAAGCTATACAAGGACTGCCAGTAATAGGATAGGAACCGTAAGACCATATAACAACCACCATTTGCCTGCCAATTCATCACATATATTTGTTGGCTCATTGTAGTAGCATAGCGCAATACATAGTAATGGTAGTAACTAGCAACTAACTTTTAACTATGATATTGAACAATAAACTCACGTGTCATCATCAATGCCCTCGATGCCAGCCTCAAATTAGAACTGGCCTCTAGCATCTCTAAACGCCCTCTTATGGAAAGGAATTGCTAGGATAGCTCCAAATGTTTTTGAAAGGACATCTTTTGAGTTGAGTAATGGGAGAAGAATTAGATTTTGGTTGGACCAATGGAATGGCAACTCTCTGCTAGCAGATGATTTCCCTGACCTTGCTGCTGTCTCTCCTTCATTGTCTGTCTTGGTGGAAGATTGCTTCTCGGGTATAGGAAGGGAAGGAGTATGGTTCCCTCCTGTGAGAAGAAATCTGTCGGACTCAGAAACTCAGGAATTCATTTGACATTCACCCCTGTTCAAGATCAGAAGACTGAAGACTCCCTCCGCTGGCCTTTAGCCTCCTCTGGGTCTTTCTTGGTGCAGTCCTTTTACGCCTCTCTCACTTGCCCAACCACGACAAAGAGATGCTATCAAATGGGAGTGGCTTGGTTCTATGGAGGCCCTCCTAAAGTGGTTGCATTCATCTGGCTAGCTGGCAGAAATAGGGTGCTCACAATCGACAATTTGCGTAAAAGAGGAATGTTTTGTAACAAACTCTTGCTACATGTCTCGAAGATGCAGAATCCGTAGATTACCTTTTCATACATTGCTCCTCCTCGACAATCTAGTGGAAAGTTCCCTCCTTTGCTGAAATCAGTGGCTCATGCCTAAATTGACAGACGACCTTCTTTGTTGCTGGCATGCAAACCCGGGAAGAAAGAGAGGAAACAGGAAGTGGAGGATCCCACATTTAGTAGTGCTATGATCTATTTGGATCTAAAGAAATAGCAGATGCTTTAGGAACGTGAAAGTGGATGCCTCTGCTGTTTTCAATAGGGCTATCCTTCATGTTGTAATTTCGAGCTCACAACAAACCCGGATCTACCCTAGATATTAGAAATTCGGATCTAATACCACCATCAATCCTGCGCTTTGCGGAAGCACATTCAGCGAGGATAGAACAATCAAATTAGAATCAACCTATCAAGCAATCACAAACACACGATTTTTACGTAGAAAACCCTTTCGGGAAAAACCACAGCACCAAGCGACATAGATCTCCACTATAATCGAAACCTTTGAGTTACTCCACTCCCCTTCTCTGATTACAGAAGCAATCCGATCTCCCCCTAGGAAAACCCCTAGTCCTTGAGAAAATCCATTCCTAAGCCCTTGCAAGTGTAGAAAACCCTCTCAACCTACAAAACCCTTGCCCTATAAGAGAAAATACTCGTCCTCTACAAAGCCCTAATCGAATTAGGACTTAAATAGTTGGAATTACATAAAATCGTGTAATAGAGTCGATGACTGTTGGTCAGATCAAACTCACCATCCGTTGGACCGACTTGGATTGATAGAGTCTTGCTCTGCTCTTGAGAAATCCTGCACTTTGTGGGTCGAACCGAACTCCCTACTTCATCTCCCAGACTACAGAATCCAAGGCATCTATACAACAATCTTCACCTTGACTTGTATTTTGCCAAGTCACCTTGAAGAGTTCCTGTGCTAGCCTCCACCTTGAGCGTAGACCGCTTTCTGCATCCTCCACCTGGAATACAGCTCCATTTGCACCCCTGTGCAAGGGTGCCCAATCTTATCAATGGTTGATGAGATTGATTAAGTCCAAGCAATGCTTGAACTTGTCTGTGGTCACCGGCTTTGTCAACATGTCCATGACATTCTCGTTTGTGTAAGTCTTTTGAAACTGAATCTCTCCCGAAGTAATGAGTTCCCGTATCTTGTGGAACCTAACGTCAATATGCTTGGTTCTTGCATGAACACTTGATTCAACACTAAATGGATAGCGCTCTAACTATCGCAATGCAATCGAATCGCCTCCTGGTTCAACCTGAGTTATCCAATCAGACCCTTCAACCATAATTCCTCATTCGAAGATATATTTCGCCTTCGTTGTAGACAACACTATCATAGACTGTAGCATAGATCTCCAACATATCAATCCGCCTTCTAACGTGAAAAATATCCTGTAGTGGACCTCTTGTTATCTAGATCTCCTGCATAATCCGCATTCACGTCGCCCACAACTCCACCTGAAGCTCTATGTCCCCTGAACATGATCCCAGTGTCGACTGTGCCCCTGAGATACCCGAGAATCCACTTAATTGTATTCCAATGCTCTTTTCCCGGATTCACAATATATCTGTTGATAATGCTAACTGCCTATGAGATATCTAGCCTCGTGCAAACCATTGCATATATGAGAGTCCCTACTGCACTCGTGTACGACACTCGTGACATGTCTGAAATCTCCTCTTATGTGTTTGGACATGACTTGGCTGATAACTTTAAGTGACCTGGTTGACAACTTAAAGTGACCTGCTAGAGGCGTGCTAATTGGCTTAGCACCTTCCATGTGGAACCTCTCTAGCACCTTCTGCATATATCCCATCTGAGATGGCCACAACTTTCCAGACTCTCCGTTTCTGTGAATTTCCATGCCTAGGAACTTCGCAACGCCCATATCCTTCATATCAAACTCCTTGCTTAACAAAGGCTTAAGCAAAAGTATCTCATTGTCCTTCGCAACAATTAGCATGTCACCAACATATAATATCATGTAATTTATGTAGCAATCATACTCACATCTGATATAGCCAATCTCAGACATGTAGGAATTGAACCTCTTGTACCACTACCTTGGAGACTGCTTCAGCTGATACAATGACTTACTGATGCAGGACATGAAATTAACCATGGAGTGCAAGAAATCAAGTTTGTGATTATGCCAATATTAAACAGTCACAAAATTGACAACCTACATACTATCAAACATTCAAGAAGGGGAATCTATGGGGGTCCAAGCCTACACAACCATTAGGGCTGGATCAAATAAAATTATAAGCCAAACAAGCCCAAAGGAGTGTAAGAATCACCCATTCTTGCATAGGATTGTTCTCGACTCGAGATTCACTAAATTTTAATTTAGGGGAAAATCTAGGGTTTGAAAATTGGGGAAAATTGAGATTTGGGACCCTTTTGGGTTGTGAATTTTGGATTATGAGGTTTTCTAGATGACGGTTAGAGATCGGTCAAGGTCTTTGTAACGCCCTGAAAATCGGGGGTCGAGCAGAAGCTCAGCTCCCGAGTTCTAACCATCACTATGCAACATAGATAATGATGATTGAATGTTGTTCATATTAGTGCATTAAACATGAGTGAGATTATACCAAAACAACATATCATACTCCAGAGACAGTTAACTTTCGCAAGCGGAAGACTATGATAAATATATAAAATATATAAACTGTTGTAAGTCTCCAGAGTGTGAACCTGATTCCAGGTTAAATATATACATGTATACTCCAAAAATGAACAAAATGAAGATACATGGGTGTTCCAAAGGTACAAATAATAAGTGTAATGGTATCTAATCAGCATCCCTGTAACCATGTCGATCAGAACATGGTCTACATAGACCCGCCTGATAGCTGCATATAGGAGAAACCCTTCTCATTATCATAAAAGTCCGGCTCCGCTTCGCAAACATCGCCATCATCTGAAACTAAAATAGGGTCTGGTTGGTGTTTAAAACACCGTCCCTTAACGTGGGAGTGAGTGATCAACTCAGTGAAACAATAAGGCAAAGGTTAACATGTTATCAATTCAACCAAGCAGTAATGATAAAGTAGTACAACATTCAAGTCCTAAATACTCTTGTTAATGCAAGAATGGTATGTGATAATGATGCATGCCCTCGCCTACACTCCCTCAGCGTCTTCGTCTCATGGCGCGCATGGCAACCTCCCGAAAGTGCTCTTCCTCGCTAAAGCACATGCAGTGCGGTGCATGCTCATGTTAGCCAATACTTATTTAGATTTATTCATACAACAGTGTTGGGAAGCCAAGGTACCACCCTTTATATCATTTACCCAACATTGATCCATTTAGGGTCGTCAATCCTAGTTAATCACATATGATAGGCACGTTCAGGTCACTACCACCAACGCCCTACCAACTGACAGTCTATTTTCGAAGGCTCATCACCAACCCGAATGGGGACCACAGCCAGGCTGCGCCGGGGTAGGCCTGTTTCATACTCGAGGTCACTCCACTAACGCCCTACCAACTGACAGTCTATTTTCGAAGGCTCGTCACCGACCCGACTGGGGACCACAGTCAGGCTGCGCCAGCGTAGGCCGATAGCTCGAATACAGTGTCCCATACCACCGTATTTGGCTCACGAGTTTGGATTGCTCACTGGTCACTACGGGGAGGCTTGTCGCCCCAGCGTAGGCCGACAGCTTGACCACGGTGTCCCATACCACCATGTCCGGCTCATGAGTCTTAGCGGATCGAGGTACCAAGATTAAACGAGCTTTTCACTGGTTAGTTTGGTACCTTAGGTTCAAGCAGTAACGTCCATACATGGTGAACACACAGTAGGCAAATCGGGTTACTTGACAAGTTCGATTGGTAAGAGCGTACGTTAAATTAATCGACATGGAGCGCTAACCATTGTCGACAATCATCGTACAACTTGTATTCACCGAACACATCAAATGTGGTGAGACTAGCTCGGCCACTCAAACAGGGAATTGTTACCGATTGCCTGGACTACGTAGTAGTCCCAATCATATTCAAATGCAGCATATGGAGACATGTAATAATCATATAGGCATTTAACAAACATTCCCAACACGAATCTCATTCGAGCATTTCATCGAACACATTGCACATATTACCATATATTGCATTTCATCCATAAATTTCATACTCGGAATTTAGGTCACATGAAGGAAACTATACATATAGATAAGGTAGCTGAGAATTCTATCTCAACACCCTTATTAAATACAATTCTCATCAAACATTTTCTCATTCAGACATATTATCAAACACTTGGACTATGTGTATCAACATACATATAATAAATTAGTTATAACATATATTGTAGCAAATCCTTTCACGAGGAGTTGCCACAAGTACAACAATCACGTACTCTCACTCAGGTAATCATAGCAAGCACAAATCTTAATTCCATATTCATCTAAACATTTCAACAAACACATGGAATGCATTATATTCAACATAGTTCACAGTATATGTAATAAACGGAAATCATTGCATCTAAGCACATGCGACAGCAATCAAGTCAGTCATAAATCATTAAATGACATTGAAAGCCTTGAAAACCATAACCTAAACGTTTATAGTCTGCACCTTTCGCCGGTAGACTCGTAACGAACTCAGTTTAAACACTAAGCCTTTGTCTACGGCACAACGACAACCTATAACATGAAATAGGTTAGCTATTTTATCACTTACACTATTGGAAACCCTTAAACAGATTAGGGTTAGGTTTTCTTATCCAAGTACGGAGTTGGAATCACCGGAAAAGCGATACAGGTGTGGTGGTTAAGCACGTGGAGTGATGGGATTAAATCCCAGGAAGAAACACCGATTCTCTCTCTCACTTTCTCTCTCTTTCCTTCTCTTTTCTCTCTTCTCTCTCTTAGGGTTTTCCAAATTCGTATGGAATGAGAGAGAGGGTATAAGGCCCTTATATAGGCCCAAAAGTGATGGGAATGGCCCCAGGGCCAGGGTATACTTGGGTTGTAGCCAAAGACGGACTGTTTCGGTCCAATGGAGCACTTCTGGAAGCCCCTTTTCTGGTTGCGGTCAGACTTAAGCTCCCAGACATTGGATCTAGGTCGAGTTAAGTTTTCGGTCTGATCGGATTAACAGATCGACCGCGGAGGACCAGTTTCAGTTCAACGATCACCGGTATCCGATCAGGGCCACAGGTACACTGACATGTGTTGGAAATTTTTCCTGATCCGAGATTGTAATTGGGTCAGATTCCGACGGTCTGAATCCTTAGATTTGGTCTACAAGTGAAACGACTCAATTCACTTAAATCCCAGTTTATTTCCTAAAAATATTCGTGGTTCTCACACACTTCGCTCTGGGCTCAAGTTGTACGTTTCTGGATACTGTTAGGACTTGATTTTCGAGATAGTAGTTAAGTCCAGTAAGGCAGTCATTACCGTATAGTTTCGCAGTAATCGGACTTTCAACGTGCGGTCCAGGTCCGATACGGAGTTTCGGCGTGCTCCCGAGAGCAACCGGGTTTAGAGATTGATCCTAGATTTCAGGGTAATATAGCGTTAATGATTCTACAAGTTTTGGATTTTGCAGTTCGTATTTAAAGTGGTTCAAGCTAATTTCACTGCGAATCTAGTTTAACACTTAGTTAATTTCGTCTAATTTCCAGAGGATTTGGCCCTTAGTGATTTCTGCCTAAGGTGGTGCTCGGGTCTTTGTACGGATTTTTCCTGGACGTTACAGTATTCGAGGGTACAAGGGCTAATTTAGCAATTTTCGGATTTAACAATTCTGTTGTACCACATGTTGATCATGTTTAGGAGTGAATATTAGGGATAGATCTAAGGGGGTTTAGGTAGAGTATTAATGGGGGATCCTGTGGGAAGGTTTTAAGCCAAAGAAGGGAAAGTAACGGAGGGGAAAAGAGGACCTGGGATGGGCCACGCATGCTGGACAGTAGGTTGGCCTGGATGCATGTGTGTGATTGGATGTCCGTACGTGTGTGGGGCTCACAAAATCGGGAAAGGACTCCTAGGTTAGGATCGGATAGGGGTAGGTTGTTTTTATACAAAAAATCATTGCGATCCGGCATATGGTTTGTGCGTAGTACTCCGCTGAAGTTTCAACCCCGTAGATGCGCTAAAATTTGAAAACCTTCTTGTGCACCGTTGTAGGAGAGGATTTTGATGTGAAAATTGGTGAATCTGATGGTGGATGGGGTGTAGAGGATGATGGATGAGATGCGGAAGAAGATGGTGATGATTTAGAGTGGGTGTGGCTTCGCACCACGGTAGTTAACCCTTTGAGGAAGGGAGGGCTTCACACCCAATTTGAACCTTCAACTCAATGTGAGAGAGGAAGAAAAGCAGGAATTTTTTAATTCATAATATCATGAGAGTCCATATATGGGATTGCTTTATTTATAAGAAAACCCTAAATCCAAAAAGATAACTACCCTTGCGCCATGTGCGCGCACTAATACCAAACTAAAATAAAGAAAATAACTAATCTAAACAATCAAAACCTTTCATGATGTTTCTAATAATAAAAATAATCAAAACTCAAAATCCTAAATCATCTAAAGTAGTGGGCCACGATCATGAGATCCGATGGTATGATCTATGTGATGATTCGGTCCACTCCAATGCTCCATAATGCAGCCCCCTAATTATGGGGTTATCTAAAGATGTCGTCGTTGATCCAAATTGAAAGTGAGGCCTGCCTCCTCCTCGAATACGTGTGTAGAGGGGGCGTGTGCATGATGTCCCCATCAGTTAGTCAACCTACACACGTGATCTTCCTTACCAAGCTCCTTAAATCTTTCTGCCTACTTCATGTAAATGACTTTCCCCAAGTTCCTATGAAGGAATACCGTCTTCACATCAAGTTGCTCTAATTTCAAATTGGATTCCGTTACCATAGCTAGTAGTACCCTGATTGATGTATGTTTTACAACTGAAGTGAACTTCACTGCAATCTACTCATTCCCTCTGCGAGTACCCTTTTGTTACAAGCTGTGCCTCGAACTTTTCGCCATCTTTTTTTGTTAGTGTTTCATTTTTTCTGAATGTCTACTTGCAACTTATAGCCTTTTAACCTTTCGGAAGTTCCACTAACTACCATTTCTGATTCCTGTGTAGATATTTTATCTCCTCTGCCATGGCCGACATCTACTTGTCGCCGTCTTTTTTAGACTTAAACCTCTTGAAATGTGGAGGGATCTCCCCTCCTTGTGAACAACGTGAAAGAAACCATGTCATTGAACCCATATTGAACCGGGGCTCTAATCGTTCGTCTCTCCTTGTTTTTGGCTATATTTTCCTGGGTATCCTGCTGATTGTTTTGGTCAGTTTCTTGCTCTTGTTGAATTTGACCGCTCAACTGGCTCCACCTGCACTGACAATCTTCTGCCTCAACATGTGTTTCTGACTTTCTGCAACATCATTGTTGGCCTTCAACATAGATGCTTCTTCGAAGATGACATATCTGCTAATGACTATCTTTTGAGAAACTGTATCCTAAAGCTTGTAACCTTTAATACATTTTTTATACTCGACAAAGATGCGCGTTCTAGATTTGGGATCTAACTTTGTCTTTTGTCTACTCTGCACTTGGACGTATGTTGGACACCTGAAGATCCTCAACCCTAAGTAATCAACGTCCTTGCATGTCCAGACTTCTTCTGCAACTTTCAAGTCCATCACTGTAGATGGTGACCGATTCACAATAAAGTATGCCATGTTAACCGCTTCTGCCTAGAAGCTTTTAGGTAGCCCTGCATCAACTGCATACTGCATGCTTCTCGCCTTCTCCAATAGAGTTTTGTTTGTCCTCTTTATCTCCCCATTTTGTTGTGGGATCCCCAGAGCTGAGAAGTGGTTTGTGATGCCGTGTTCCTTGCAGAATTCCATAAATTCCACCTCTCTGTACTCTGTACCGTTATCTGACCTAAGACGCTTAACCCGTCTCTCCATTTGTTTCGCTACTCTCACATTCCATCTATTGAACTTGGCGAACACCTTAGACTTGTGCTTTAAGAAGTAGACCCAAACAGTCATTGAGTAATCGTTTATGAAGCTCACAAAGTATCGTGCCCTTTAGATGCTATTGTCATTGGCCTTAAACATTGAAATGTATGTAATCGAGCACCTCGTTGCTAGTATGTGTAACAATCTTGAACCTTACCCTGCACCACTTCTCATAAATGGAATGCTCACATAAATCCACCTTACATGCCTTAACTCCCTTCAACACTTTCCATTTATGGAGTTCCATCATACCCCTCTCACTCATATGCCCTAGCTGCATATGCCACAGGTTAGTGTCATCTGTGCTGGATTTTGCGGGTGAGGTAGTAGCAGCCTTACCTATAACCGTGCTCCCAACTAACTTGTATAGATTTGCCGTCTTATGTCCTTTCATTAACAACATTGCACCTTTGGTGACCTTGATTACACCGACAGATGCGGTGAATGTGCACCCATTTGTCCAAGGATATCAAGTTTTTCTTCAGATTTAGGACATGCCCTCATCAAATAAAGTTCGTATGACTCCATCGAACATCCTTACCTTGACGGTCCCTATTTTGATGGCCTTGCATGTAGCGTCGTTCCCCATCAAAACACTCGCACTATCATAGGACTTGTAGGTATCGAACCAAGTCCTATTCGAGCACATATGATACGAATATCCTGAATCAAGTATTCATGTATCTGTAAGATGACTCATGCCTGAAGAGACTGAGAGGTCTCATTCTGGGCTCTCTTGTGATACGTTAGTCGATTCATTGCTTTCTAGGTCATCATTTCATTTCTGACAATCTCTCTTGAAGTGCCCCTTCATGCCACGGTAGAAGCATTTGTCCTTAGCCTTCGATTTCGATTTAGACTTCTTCTTCCTGTCAGACTGAGATCGCTCCACGGGTCTTCCACGTCCCTAACCCCCTTTCACAACTAACCCCTCTGCCTGAGAATCCTCATTGCTTAATTTTTTCCTCACCTCGTTAGACACGAGAGCCGTGGTGACTTTCTCCATCTTTAGAGTACTCTTCCCATATAGCAGGGTAATACGAGATAGTCGTATGATGTGGGAAGCGATGCTAGAAGTAGCAATACTTTATTGTCATCTTTGATCATCTCTTAGAGTCTCAACAACTTGCTACATATCTTCGTAAACGAAATCATATGCTCCAGAAGATTGGATCCTTCCATCATTCGTAGCCATTAGTTAGGAACTTCGCTATGTATAGATCTTCTAGTTTCTTCTGCATATTCATGGCTGATTCCTCATCCAGAACGTTGTACATGACTTCATTTGATAGACACAGATGGATGATGCTCGTTACCTTCTCCCTGAGTTTGCTCCAGTCGTCTTTCGACATGTTCTCCAGTTTAGTATCCAACAATGCCTTGCTCAACCCTTGTGACATTAGAAATCCTTAAACTTTCGCTACCACAAACTGAAATTGTTCTTCCTATCGAATTTTTGTAAATCAAACTTCGAACATCCTTAGCCTAATGCTCTGATACTACTTTGTTGTAATTCCGTGCCCACGACGAACCTAGATCAATCATAGATATTAGAAATTCAGATCTAATACCACTGTCAATCTTGCGCTTTACAGAAGCACGTTTAACGAGGATAAAACAATTAAATTAGAATCAACCTATCAAGCAATCACAAACACATGATTTTTACATGGAAAACTCTTTCGGGAAAAACCACGGCACAAAGCAACATAGATCTCCACTATAATCGAAACCCTTGAGTTACACCACTCCCTTCTTCGATTATAGAAGCAATCCGATCTCCCATTGCAATGCACACCCTTAGGAAGACTCCTAGCCCTTGAGAAAATCCCTTCCCAAACCCTTACAAGTGTGGAAAACCCTATCAACCTGCAAAACCCTTACCGTATGAGAATAAACACTCATCCTCTACAAGCTCTAATTGAATCAGGACTTAAATAGCCCGACTTACGCAAAACCCCGTAATAGAGTCGATGACTGTCAGTCAGACCAAGCTTACCGTTGATCGGACCAAACTCACCTTCGGTCGGACTAACAGAGTCCTGCTCTGCTCATGAGAAATCTTGCACTCTATAGGTCAGACTAAACCCAGTTCGGTCCGACCGATAGAGCATTGCTTCATCTCCCAGACTGTGCAAAATCCAAAGCATCCGCACAACAGTTCAGTTTAGAGATTGGGTCCCTTAGATTTTTTTGGATCTGTCTTTTCCCTTGGGGTTTCCTTGTTTGGAGCGAGGTTGTTGTATTTGTAGTTTAGTTTTGTCTTTCTTTTTATTTTCTCTTTTTTCATTTCTTTTGCCCTTGTAGCTTTCGGTTCTCTTCTTCTGGATTTTGCCTAATAAATTTCATCTTAAAAAAAGAGTAGAACTACATATTAAATATTAATCATCTATGCACCATTTGATATGTTACACAAAGATGCTGTAACCCATAAGATACATTGCCTCATTACTAAATTGTGCTTTGGGCTTCGACTTGGGAAATGATTTAACGTAGATTTCGTGAACGTCCATTTCCAAGGCGTTTTGTCCCAGAGTCTATTCTTGTATTGGTACTTTGGGTTGTGGAAATATGCTGAACCCCGACAAAATTGAATCAACAACATAGAATTAATGACCATGAATGCTTGTGCAATATATAACAACATACTAAATAACCGGTGTCATTTATGATTCTATATACCCATTTATACGATCAAGGGTAATCTTTGTTGCCTCTCATGAGCCGCTTTGACTCGTAATCGACCCCATCGACAGCAATGCCTTATTCTCTACCACCCTCAACACTTTATAAATCAGTTCAATGATTATAGCCACTTCACAAACTTTATCCCAAAATTCATTACTGATCACTATGTCCTTAATCCTTTGTGCAATTTGAGTATGGTTCTAATTCCAATTAATGTTCTATTGGGAGCAAGGTATTCCATAATGGTAACAGTGACCATGTCGGCTACCCCCATTACCATTACGATACAGTCATAACACCCATAACGGCTGTTACTTACTTTTTTTTTTTTTTTTTTTGGTTGGAAAAAATCTATTTCAGCCCTGTAATGGACCATTATGGGACCATTATGGGCCATTTTTTGGGAAACGATCATTACGACCCCATAATGCGTAACGGTTACCCCACCATCACTGTCACATAACGGCTATCGTGGCCGTTTCTTAACCCAAAATTGTTTGGTAGTTGAACAAATTTCTTAGTTCAGCCTTGTGCTTTCTTAGGCTCTCCGATGATGAAGTTTGTAGCAAACTATGTCATCCCTGGCTGAACTGTGTTCCCTCCACACTCAACATTGCAACCAATAACCAAGAATGAGAATATATGAAGTTTGTCACTGTCTTTGCATCCTCAATGACACTCTTCACTGTTAGCCTCTCTTGTATCGACTTTAGCATCGGGTCTATATGGTGAGCTGTGCATGTAGACTAGTAGAAATTATACGTGTTCATCAATTGCTTCACGGCTTTCTAAATGCACTACCATTATCTGTCACAATCTGGACAACATTCTTCGGTGACAGCTCTTGCATCACATCCTTCATTAGTCCATATATGTGGGTTACGCCCATAATTCTGTTGGATGCATTACACTTCAGGAAATTTGTCTTCTCTCAAACATTACACCATGAATTTAATTATCGTTAATCTAGCGGGCTTCGTCCACCATCACACATCAATATAATCCTATAGACATCCCATTTTGGCCTCAATGAAGATACATAATCCTTCATCTTTTGCACCAGCTCATCCAGGCAACGTTCAATGATCTCCAAGAGTGTTGAAGGCTTCACACTTGGGCCAAAGCTTTGCACTTCCTCAATCATATTTTGAAGTGTGGGCTGGCAACTGCATTAACTGGCACATGATTCAATATAAATTTTTTTGATATGAAGCTCTCCACTTGTGTCCCACTGTCCATTGGTGGATTTTGCACCCTGAGTGATCTGACTGACTTAGCCTCCCAAACCCCCAACTCCTACCCCTGAACCACCGGCCTCCCATCTACTGCTGCTCTCATTCCCATACTACAGTCCTCAACCCTTCTGCTGAACCCACGAACCTCACACTTGGACTCCTCAAACCTTCGCCTATTTTCCTCATATCACCACATCTGCTCTCTATCCTGGGCTTTTTGCATAAAGGCATTGGCAAACTATCTAAATGTCATCCTCTCATGCTCCATGACACAATTCTCAGGGACGACGATGTCATCGTACTCATCACTCGGGTCCTCATCCATAGTCCCTAGACCCTGTATAGGATGCACTAGCTCCTCTTTAATTCCCTTCTCCATGCCTCCCGGTCCTCTCATTGTGCCACACCGGGTGTGCCATGTTCTTCATTTGCGCGAGATGGTGATGGTCTCGACAAGGCAAAGGATCGTTCCAGCTTGCAGCAAAGAAGACGAAAATCCTTCTGCTGACCATCTGGAAGCAGCTTTATCAGAAAAAATAAATTAAATATTTTTATTTTTTGAGAAGAAAGTTAACATGTTAAGCTTGATAATTAGCATTCCACATGTGTACATTCCTTTTTTTAGAGTCCGTCTTATCTTCTGCTTTGTCTCCACACCATGAATCTTTCCATGGGCATTGCAATTGCATATCTTTTCTTCACTTGAAACTATCTGATCAGAATATTTTCTTTCAGGCATTACATCAGTGGTAAAATGACATCATCCTGGAAGGCATTTGGAATTCCTCTCGTAACAAGGCTGGGTAATATCACTAACGGATCTGATATCCACAAACTGTTTCTAAACTTATTGAATCCATTTCAAAGACCCGGAGAAGCTTCCTTAGATGACCAAGACAATAGCATGAACAGTGCTGCTGTTGAAGGTATTGTGATGGATGATGCCACAAGCCCTCATATTTCAGGTGGTGAAAATTCAACTGAGGAACCAATGGACAAGTCACATTTTGAGAACAAAGTAGAGTTTTTCTTAACAGATGAGAAAGGTATAACAAAGGACTACAAGGTAGAAATGAATGAGCCATTTACAATAAAGGGGTCTTGTAGACGGCTGCATGTGCTTGTGTGCTGGCAGGATAAGACAATCAAACAGTATGATATACCGCCTCTCATTTCATTACCTGAGATTTTCAAGTCTGGATACCCAAAGAAGCCTCAGGAGTTAATTTCTCTATATGCTTGCCTTGAAGCTTTCCTTAGGGAGGAGCCTCTAGGACCGGAAGACATGTGGTAAGCATACACCAATCGATCTCCTTTTTATTGGAAATATGCTTGTATTTGTAGCTGGCATTCTGCATGACAGATGCAGGAAAAGAGTGCAACAGGAGAAAGAGATTATTTGGTCATTTTTTGTTGTTAGGTGTTTTGGTTATTTCCAAGCATTCATGTTATGTACAGAATAGTGATATATTCCATGTATTCCTCATTCAAACAGGAAGATATTTAGGTCATTGTCCATCGATGGTGGGCCCTTCAGATTTGGGTTGTCGACGGGCCGTGCCTGGGCAAGAAAAATAAAAAAATTGAATTGGACTGGCCAGACCAGTTCAAAATCAGGGCCAAAGCCAACCCAAGGCCCGACCTGTTGACAACCCTACTTAACATAGATGATTTGGATTGTTGCAACATGCACCCCACTGGTACAGAATGAAAGCCTCAGAATACTATTTTTCCTTGGGTCAAGGATTGTATGATTTCTCTGGAAAATAAGAGGTGTCTATTATTTGTTATTTTTACATTTATACTTTGGTTTAAGGCAAAAGCCTGGCAATCAATGGTCATTCTAAGAGGCCTGCAGCATTTACGGCAACGCCTCCCATCCATGTGGCCCCTAGCTTATTCTCAGAGTACATGTGATGTTTAGTTGACTTGAAGCTGTGCAAGAAAAGGCAATGCCCCATTGTGGAAGGTCTTTGCATATGTTTGTCGTTTCAGATGTACATCATTGCATTTATTACACCCAGGGGCCTAGATGATTAAGAACCCTATCTCATCAACACATTCCACTTTGGCACAGGGGTAATATTTGACTATTTGTTGCTTCCACTATGATACTTGGATCTTTCAAAAAACTGGAGTGCCTCTTTGGATAATTGGATAAGGTTAAGGGATTCCTCCACCCTATACTTGTAATCAAGATCTGCTAGGATTGTGAACTCTAAAGTTACTAATTATCTAGCATATTTATGGTGGATTTTTTCATTTTTGCAACAAATTCAACTTGTGAGATTGTTGAGCAAGTATTCATGGTAATTATACCATCAAGTAGTAACCAACCTTTGAAGATCTGGCAAACCTGCTCCTTGCTGTGCTGAATACTTGTACCTGCACTTGGGTATCATAGCTGGCAAGTGCATGTCTACAACTTGCATTCGTCATGATATCTAATTAAAAGAGAAGCATACTCAAATTGCCACATAGTTCTATATTCTAACGCCTCTTTGGATTAAAGGTAAGCCAGGGAAATGCAAGGGAAAGCAAAAATGTGACATAAGTGGGAGGTAGACTGACATCAGCGCTAGGGGAAGCAAACCCTTTGCACCTGTTTGTTTTGTAAAAGAAAAGTTCTAGAAAATACTTTTCCTTTGTATTTACAGTTGTTTGGATTGCAATCCCACAAAGGGAAACCTTTTTTCCTCCAAAATTGTTATTTAAAATGTCACATCAGAGGCAAACTTTTCTCTCCATTTAACTTTTTGAAAAAGAGGTTGTACTCTTTTGCTGAGGAGGGGAAAGCAAATACAAACATTTTGCTGTGGCATTTGCTGTCTCCCAAACAGGTGCAAATGACTTGTTGATGCAAACTGGTTGAATCACTCTGTTTGCATTCTATCCAAACAGGCCGTAAAATGATAAGTATGCAGGGATTTTCTAAACAACTCTGCTTTTGTGAATATGCATGAAAGACTTTTCACTCCATCAAAGCCTCACCTTTATTTTGGTGGCAATCACCTTAGATTTACAGTTTTTCTAATGCAGGTACTGTCCCTGCTGCAAGATGCATCGGCAAGCAAGCAAGAAACTCGATCTTTGGAGATTGCCAGAGATCCTCGTTATTCATCTCAAAAGATTTTCATATAGCCGTTTCATGAAGAACAAGCTGGAGGCATTTGTAGACTTCCCTATTCGTGATCTGGACTTGTCAAATTATATTCCTTGTAAGAACGGGCAATCATTGAATTGTTATGAGCTTTATGCACTGAGTAATCACTATGGAGGCATGGGTGGTGGTCATTATACAGCGTATGTCAATGTGAGTGATCCTTTTACTTCCTCATGGTCTGCTTCAAGAGATGGTCCAAGAAGCCTATATATATATATATATATATATATATATATATATATATATATATATATATATAAAATTCCCTTTCAAAAGCCAAGCCAAGCAAGCAAATAAATATCAATAACCCAAATACCCATTGTTTCTCTAATGGGACCCACCTGCCTCCGATTTCTAATACCCATCCCGTATGTCCATGTGAGCAATATTGATGCTTTGCATTGATCCTGATGTGGAATGATAGAATATAGAAGATCTTATCATATTTCACACTTTATATTTTTTAATTTTATTTTACATTTTTCTATATTTTCTGAAAGAAATATGAAAATATATCATATTTTAAGTTGTTACCTGGGAAATAGAAACAAAAAGTAACATGGTTTTAGACTTCCAAGTTCCAATCTCCAAAGCTAAAAGTGCCGAACAACGGAACAAGTAAAAAGGAAACACTCAAATTATATCTGTCAATTTGTCAATCAATGGAAAATGTGTCGATGTCTTCATCTCTTCACTCTATGCATCGTTGTTGTAGCCATCCATGTTTTGTCAATTTTCGAAAAGAAATAAAACGCTAAAATCCCCCTTGTGAGTGCTTAATGCAAATGCAAGAGAAGTTATTAGGGCTTAAAAGCCCTTAGTTAACCTTCAAAAGAAAAGAAAAAAAAAAAACAAGGAAAGAAAATAGCAATTTTATAGGTCACGGTTTAGCCCATAACTATGATCCTCATGTTTTGATTGAATTGTAAAATTTTGCGTTAAGTTGCATGATTCAATTCGTGAATCATAAGATTTACACTAATCATAAGATTCAATTAGGGATTTTGGAGGACAGGGTCCAAACATTAATTGAAATCATTCTCTTCATAGTTTCCTCTTGAATCTTATGATGATTTACTGGGATGATTAGTGGTGTTGTTTTGGTGCAATGATTCCTCATCATCGTCCTCTTTTTTTTCCCCCTTTATCTTGGTTAATAAAATACGTTGTTATCTTTCAAAAAAAGGAAAGAAGAACAAAAAATTCAAATTATTCCCCTCGAGATTTGATTTGAATCTAAATCCTAAAATTTTAATAACAATGCATGAGTGATGTTATTACTCGCTTGTAGTTAAAAGAACCAAGAGGCCATAATCATTTTTCCTTTTCATTATTTTTCCCCCATGGTTAATGATTTTATCAATAGGAAGAGAAAACTAATTACGAAAGAGAGAACTAGTTCCTATGCACAGTTGTGGCCCTTTCAATAGCTAAGTAGATAGCCCTCACATTGTCCAATCTAGATATTGGGACATCATATTCTCCAATCTAGATATTGGCGAAACGAAATCTTTCCCTCCCCATCTCTAATAATACCTTCCAATTTGCCTTCCAGAAAATAAAAAGGAAGATGAAAAACCTTCAACCCCAAAATACTTTTTTTTTTCGTGAAAAAGCCTGGCCCTAGTGATCTTCCAAGAATGCAGTGGAGGTAAAAACAGAAGGCTGACTTTTCTAGTTTGATATCACAGTTGTTTGAATAAAATGTCCAATTGATGAGATCTTATTTTCTAATCAATCTATTCTCATGATTCTCTTTCATTCCTCTTTCCTTGCTTTTGAAAAATTCACAAAATGTGTTCTTTGCATGAGTCCCTAAGCATGGCATATGCAGTGAACTTTCAAAGAAATTTACTGAAAAGATCACCACTCCATCCTCAGAAAATGCTTGCCACTGATCCTGGAACCCAAGTAATACTGAATTGCCAAGCATAACTTGCCACACTATAATTACCAAAGAGGTGATTGGCCTACTCCTAACCACAGCTTATATATTTGGGAGATGATGTTGGAGGTGATCTAGAGTAAGGATTTTATCAACCACAGTTGGGCATAAAAAAGAAACCACACTAGGCAGAACCTGAAATTTCACATGTTATCACAATGTGGTGGTTCCTTACCAGTAGATGTAAAGTCTGGAAAGAAAGTTTTTATTTTTTATTTTATTTATTTATTATTATTATTATTTTTTGAGAGATAACATCAATATATTATAGAAGCACGCCAAGCATGCAAAATAATACAAGCTAACTAAAACTCAAAGAAGGAGAAGAGATTTACAGATTTGACTTTGTTTACTAAAGAAGCCCAGCCCACCATATTCCATTGAATCTCCCTAATGACCTCTTGGATATTTTGAAAAGCTATTACAATGTCCCCAAATGACCCCAAAAAACCCTAAAATGAGCATCGTCCACAGCACTTTGCCTCCTTTTCCAACTCTCCCTTGATGCCAGGCCCACATCAGCTTCACGACTGATCTTGGCATCACCCAATCAATATGGAACAGTCCCAGAAATTGCTCCCAAACCTTACAAACAATCCCAAACATTGCGAAGTTTTGAAAATAATTTCTTGAATGCCAAACAAAATCAATTCAACCAAAAAATCCATGATTCCTCTAATGTGATCTGCCTGCTATTTATTTTCCAGATCAAAATTTAATGGAGTTTTTTTTTTCCCTCACATGATGAAAGTTTCATGTCTGAGTCTGAGTTTCAATGTGTTGTTTTAAGACAACGTGAATTTGTGCAATCAGCTGTTTGCTTCTTCAATAAGACTACCTGCAAAAACATACATAATTTGACAGACAGGTAGCAAAATATTGAAAACCAATGACCAAGGAAACACACATTTTGTAGAGTTTGAATGAAAAAATGGCTAGTCTAAATTGACCACCATACATGTCGCCTATATTATACAATCCATTATCGTAAACCCTGTTGTGGATGGAACACAGCTAAAGAATTGTCACTTAATTGGATGAATTTAACATTTGATTTTGCTTGGTGGACATTTTTTTATCCGTCATTTGATGTGTACCAATTGTGTGGTCAGGATCATTCAATCAATGTAATTTTGAGGCGATGCTGCATCCAAGATGGGTGCCATGATCTGGATAGTCTGGATAGACATACGATCATGGTAAATGACACCATTTGAAAGATGCCGATGGAAGCCAAATTGGGGCTTGTCTAAAGTTTAGAAACCACCACCCTCCCAACCCCCCGCCCCCCCCCCCCCCCTTTTTTCTTTCATACTATCTATTTGGATGTGTTGGCATGTTTGGTTTTCATGATTGACCTGTCTTAAACCTCAAGAATATCTAATGCCTACAAACATGTCTGTATGTGTGTGTTACAATGCTGTTCGTCTGGCTTTAAGAAAATGCAAGTTATATATCTTATTCAGATATTCTCGCTTTTAATTCATATTGGTTAATTTCTGCTTTTTAGTGGTCATCATGTAAAAGCCTCACTTCAACCCATTCATATTGTGACTTTTGTCCCTCTATCATATAAAAGGCTCACTTCATGAGCTTGCATCTGTTTCCAGAGAGGGGAAGGAGAAGAGATGCATTTATCTTTCATTTAACTATGCTGTGTTAGTCAAATCAAAGAATTCAATGGAAGTGGAACTATTGGGTCCCTAGTCTCTGGAAAACATTCAGTTTGCTGATGCTCTCAGTTATTTGACATGGGACCTGTGGTTTACTGAGAGTGTTGATCGAATGTGATCCATCGTGGACGAAGGATACCAAGAACTGTCCTAACCTTTTGGATGATGATCTGCGGATGGATGGTTAAGGGAGTAAAGGGAAAAAAATGGGATGTCCACGTTCAAGAGAAAAAGGCCAAGATAGAAGCATCAGGATCTTCCAATCCAAGGCATTTATGGCTCATTCCCCATCCATGGTGGGGCCAATTGGATCAACATTCTGGACCGCCGAACCATGGGACTAAACTACTGGAACCGGCAGCCTTAACGAAATTTACATTTGCTGAGGCTCATGAATTCCACTTCAATAGAACCATTATCATGCACGCCCACATGTGTATTCATCTTCATTCCTTTTCTGCATCTGTCCACATTTACATTTGTAGGTGCATGAGAGCCAGTATAATGCATATACATGTACACTCAGTATGCTAATGTCATTTTATCTACAGCACAAAAGGGGGAATCAGTGGCATGAATTTGATGACAGCAACGTCTTTCCTATTACTGTGGACAAGATAAAGACATCGGCTGCATATGTTCTCTTCTACAGAAGAGTTGGAGCCAGCGATCCAAGCACATAAACAATACCAGTACACTTAACTTTTACCTTGGGAAAACCATTGAGCTAAGTGACCGGGTTTTGAGGAGGAGAGAGGATTTCGGTGTCCGCCGGTAAAGCTTTTCATAAACCTGAAACTAACATGTATCATGTCAACAGATAGCATTCTTTGCTTATTGGCGACTGACTTAGTTGAAAAAACATAGCATTGGAGAAACAACTTATTCAAGCATATGAAGATGTTGCAAAAGTCACTGTATCATATTACAATCAAGGGGTGAGATTCTTACATCCAGGTAGGCCGGTTTTTGGGTTGTACGGCTTTTACATGTGTTACATATGTCAAAAGGAAATTTCTTCTTTATTTCTTGTATTTTCTTTGCCATTTTCAGGGGATGCCAGTGGCTCCCATCAATTGTATTTCTTGATTAATCTGAGTAATTCGTTTAAGGAATTTTCCTGAACTTTTTTATTTTATTTTATTTTTTATCGTGCAACTTATGCTTCTCTATGTGCCCGTTCATGTATTTTCATTTTCTTCTATTTTTTACCCATGTTTATGTTATGATCAGATGAAAAAACAGACAGTTTGAAGGGTTTGAATCTTCCAGAATGGAGAGATTTGGGAGCATCCACCATCCATTGTTGGTGGCCCTGTCAAATCAATGGTCTAGACGAGCGAACCATGTCCCAACGTATTGCGAGCCACATGGAGCTGTAAGCCTACTGTGGTTCCTCTCGCTGAGTAGGATAAGACTCGGTTCAGATGGATGCCTGCAGAACCATCTCCGGCATAAAAGGGTTAATAATGTAATGAGTCTGCTGCTTAATGGCTCCGGCGAAGTTGCTGATGTGAAAATTTCAAGTGGAGATGGCGACCCACATATTTCAAGGCTATACATGGGTTTCTTTTCTCAAACATCTCCTTGATTAGACAATCTTTGGCAATTGCATTTGTGGAATAGAGAAGATTTTAAAAGCTCTTGTTCATGAATGCCGTAGTTGGCTGCAGAAGGGAAAATGCTTCTACCTTTCAAATTCACTCCAAAACTCAACCACCGGTGTGTAATCGACCTTCAGATTTTTATTAGATAAAATGTTTTTCTCGACCTTTGGATTTTTATTAGATAAAGGCTTTTCTCGTGAGCACTCCTGATACTGGGCTACAAATGTGTGGGCTTGATATAAATATAACATATGAATTTTAAGTACTGTTTGACAGGTGAACCATATACCTGGTTGCAGGCAGCCCCTGAAGAGTGGGTTGGGACTAACTTGATAGGTGAATATGGGCTGCAATCACAGACCTTAATGCTGCACATGCACTCTCTCTACCACTGAGGCACTTATGACATTGAGGTCTTGGGTTCAAGCTCATGCAAAAAAAAAAAAAAAAAAAAAAAAAAGGCACTATAGACAATGTCAATGCCTGGGAAAATAGGTTACAGAACAAAGGCTTTTTGAAAGCAATATTAGGGTGCATGTGGGATTCCCTTTGCTTAATTGCAATTTTCAAAAGAAAAGAGGAGTAAATACATGAAAAATGCAATTAAAGAAAGTGAAGATTAAAAGTACATGTATGGTGATCCCAATTAAAGAAAATAAAGATTGAAAGTACTTGTATGGTGACCCCCTAACACTGCCTAGTTTAGTGGTGTGATGTGGCAGGATTTGATTAGGTCATATCCTGCTGTTAGAGGTAATGCACACATAACAAGTTTTACACATGCTTTGTGTGGCCCAATTTTAGCATCAGCACCTGGCCCACTTAAATCCCATCATGTCCCAAAACTGCCAAATTACGTGGTGTTGGGGTTATTATGCAATCGGCATCCATATTTAGGAAACATAAATGTGGATGCATACGCCTTTACGAGGATGCTTCCGATTTTGTACTCTCATAACGGGAAATGAGTTCCAAAAAGTTTTCATGAGTTTTCGTTATATATATATATATATATATATATATATATATATATATATATATATATAAATGCTCACATGTGTACAAGTTCATAAGAGCCTAAAATCTAAACCGTCTATGTGCAACACCCCATGAAACCTTTGGGGCCCAACTTTTACCCGATTCAAAACTTTGGTGGGTAATGGCAAAAGAGAGGCAAATCAAGGGAAGAAACTGTTTCATTTTTTCATTGCCTACAAAATTTTTGAATCAGGGTAAAAGTTAGGCTCGGCATGTTTCAAGTGGTGCTGCATCACATGGACGATTGAGATCTTGCACTTATATCAAGGGAGATGAGAGTTCTCGTGAGAACTGGTGTGCACCCTCTCTATATATTCCTCCTCTCCTGCATATCTTTGCACACATTATGGCCCAAAATTCGAATGATTCATGTGATGCGGCACTCCATTAAATCTTTAGGGCCCAATCCCAACCCGATCCAAAACTTTGGTGAGTGTACTAAAGAGATTGGCAAATCAAGGGAACAAAACTGTTTCCTTTTTCCATGGCCCACCAAAGTTTTGGATTAGGGTGCAAGTTGGGACCTGAGGGTTTAAAGAGGTGCTGCATCATGTGGACCGTTCAGATTTTGGGTTCATATCACGTTAGATGAGTTCTCAAAAAGTTCTCACCGAGTTATGTGAAAACGGGTGTGTAGGTGTATACACACACATGCTGTCGACCTTATTAGGTGAGTACATGTGCACACCTTTTCACATGTGTCATGGGCACAAAATCAAAATTTGAATGGTCCATGTGATGTGGCATCCATGAAACCCCCCGTGCCCAACTTTCAACCTGATCCAAAACTTCAGTGGGCTATAGAAAATAGAGGCAAATCAAGGGAGTTAACTATTACTTTTTTTTTTTCATGGCCCACCAGAGTTTTGGATATGGCCGAAAGTTGTTGGGTGTTGGGGATTTCATGGAGTGCTTCACAGGGTAATGCATCACATGAATGGTTCAGATTTTACGCTCACATCACGTGTCAAAAAGTGCTCACGAGCTCTGGTGAGAACCGGGACACAGCTGCATTTCAATACACACACCGAACTATGGTGGGCCATACCATCTAAAAACATGTGAAGACATGCCTAAAACATATAAAAGCACTTGGTGGGGCATCTGAGTTTTGGATATGGATGAAACTAGGTCTAACCCCTCATCCAAATAGGACACACACAATGGATGGGCTGGATTTATGAACAACATCTCGGCAGGCCCAATAAATGACTATGAAGGTTTTAATGGGAGGGTAACCCCTCTCAACTGTTGTATGTGGTGTGGCTCACTCAAGTAATGGATTGACTTGATTTTTAAGCCCGTGGCCCACCATGAAATGGTGCATCTGACTGATGGGGTAGATGTTCGACCCATATCACGGTGGGGTCCACACAGCTCGACCTCATGGGAAGTTCCCATGAGGTCGACCTCAAAGTACCAATTCTCTCTCTCTCTCTCTCTCACTCTCTCTCTCTCTCTCTATATATATATATATATATATATATTCTATTCTTTATAGGACAACCATTGCAATGGACCACATCCATTGAACGCGTACAGCCAACATGTCACGTGTACAACACATACCAGCTGCTGATGGTCAGTCATTCTTATCCTTTCGCACATCCATTCCACTGGGTGTACTCGTACATTTCTATCCATTGTTTTTCTCTTCTCTCTTGTTTTGTTGTTGTTTTTTTTACGGTGTGGTGTGGCCCACTTGATAAACAGATCACTTGGTTTGCAGAGTCCACATTTAGCGGCTGGAATGTCCCAAGCACATGCATAACTTTATATGCTCCTAATAGGTGGTAACCTCGCATAGTTACGAAATTCGGTGACTCGTCTCAAGACAGCCATGTGAATGGATTTCTAATCTTTTTTTTTTTTTTTTTTTTTAAAAAGAGCATTTCATTGCTGTGTAATTAGCTTTACAAATCTGAAGGGGAGCTCAGGAACAACAAAAAAAGGCCCGAGCTCCCACTACACAAGGCATTCACATTTGGGAGGGCCCAACCCTTAGCGGGTCGGCCCACCTATCGTAAAAGAGAAAAGGAAAACAAGGCCTAAGAAAGACGCACAGAGCCTAAACCAGTCCTGTCAAGGACCACCTCCCCGTGGGAAAGGGTAGAAACTTCTTCAAAAATCGTAGAACGCTGGGTAGTGCTGCCCCAGCGAGCCAGGCTATTGGCCACCCTGTTTGCCTCTCTTGGGATATGCTTGATGGAAATAGTTTTGGAGGATTTCAAGGTTTTGAATTTCTTCTTCCAATAGAAATTCGAAACTTGATGCCAATCCAATAGATGCCAATCCTAATGAGCAAGAAAGAAAATACTTAAGCAAGTAGTACAGATCAACCAGAAACAAAAGAAAACAAAAAAAAATATAATAGCTAAATTGAAAATAGAGTTAGCAATGCACAATAGATGTTTTGGGATTCACTCCTCAAATAACTCACTCAATCTTAATTTAAAAAAGGATTCAAAGACCTCACAAAGAAAAGGAAATATAAAGTCTTCTTCTTTTACAAAGCTCTATTTATGGAGGGAAGATCGATCTTCTTCCACAACTCTTTGTTAAGATTTCACGGTTCCTCATCATTAATCCAAGTATCTTTAAATTTGAGCATGTTCTTCCATCAGACAAGATATTAAGTATAGTTATTTCGTCTTATATTAATTGATTGTACGCCAATGATACCAATAATTTTCAAATGAGTCAATTGAGCAATGCATGCCCGAATCTTCTAGGTTGGTGGAGATTGAACTAGACTGCCATGATATGGATAAAACTCGGCAACATTGAAGATGTGATTGGTCACTAGTCATTTGGATAGTTGAAGCTGATATGCATTTAGCTGAATCTTCTCAAGGATACGACATTGATTAATTTTCTTGTTCTTCAATTTGTAATAAGTATTAGTTGGAAATTGTGTTTTCTCAAATGTGCTATTTTCAAATAATCTTCTTTGAACTACAAATGTTAGCAATAAACATCACCAACTTCTTTATACCAAGCATTTGCATTTTTTATGTTGGATCGAACCTATTCTTGGACCTCTTGGATATGACATACACGTTCTTTAGTTTCTATGCTTCTCTTTGTCGAGTTAAGAATGGATATCTAGTCCAAGATATGGTTCGTGATTTTCTTCATAAATCATTTTAAATGGAGTCGTTTGAGTAGATTGATGCTTAGAGTTATTATAGGCGAATTAGGCTTGAGGTAAGATAAGATCTTATTGTCGTGGGTAGTCACTTGCCAAATATGGAATAAATTACTAAGGTATTTGTTGATAACTTTTGTTTGGTCATCGATCTGTGGATGATAGGCACTTGAAATTGGAGTTGAGTACCCATGTATTTTTATGAAGTTTGAAAAAAATGGCTCACAAACTATGTATTTCAATTAAAGATGTCCTTAAAACATTATTAAGCTGGATGATCTCGATGTGAGCAATGTAAGAGGCATCAATAGTATCCTTACATGGGTTAAAATGTGACATTTCGGAGAAATGATTAGCTACTATGAAGATAGAATCTTATTCTCATTATGCTCTTGGCAACTTAAGCACAAAATACTCACTAATCTTTTCATAGTTGAGTTGGTATAGGCCATAGTTTTATTATTTATCCTTAATTTAGATAGTGAAATATTATAAATGTAATGAATTATGAATGTAACGAATTATAAAAGTACAATGATTACAAATTACAATACTTATCTCCCAGTCAATAGGTAATTTGATCGAGAATTCATATATTTAGATAGGCGTGGTAAAAGTATAATGATGATATTTTTATATTACATTATTGAGATGTTAAATTAATAGGAAATACATCAATTCTTGTGTTTAGATATAGATTTCTACTGCAAATGTATTATAAATTTGTAATGACTACAAATTCTATTATCTGTTTCTTATTACATCTACATGTGACTAGTGTTTCTACAAACACTGAAAAATTGTAATGATAAGACTTTTACGTTACAACACTATGATATCGGGCTATCCAAATAGGCCCTTAGCTTTTTGACATGTCATATTCTAAACAAACTGCTTCACATCATGGTTTAATCAAGATCAATTGTAACAATCATGAACCATATCAATGGTCTTATCTAGATCAAAATGATATCCTAAGCCGCCACCCTATAGTTTGGTGATGACTTGGAGTTGTACAAATCATTTGGGAAGGCAAAGTTGGTTCTTTGAAGAGAACCTTTTGTAATACTAAAGTTGTCATTTTACCAAAATTTGTTATCTTTTCAAAATTTTCCTAAATATTAGTGAGTCTTATAATTTTTTGATAGTAAATCATATACTGTTACCTTAAAAGACAGTCTTGAGGAGATAAGAGTTTCGATTAAGTGCATCTGCTACTTTAGTTATGGTATCAAATTTATGGCGAATTACAAATGCATACTCTTATAGGTAAGATACCTACTTAGCATTCCTTGCATTAAGTTTCTTTTAGGTATTAAGAGAATGGAAGCCTCATGATCGGAGTATATATGACACAAATTCTTTATATATCAAGGAGTGACATTAAATCATAAGGCTTGAATTATAACATAAAATTCAATATTATATGTAGGGTAACATCTTTTGACATCATTAAGTTTCTTGTTAAATAAGGCTATTGGGTATCCCCTTTAGCTTAAGATGTCCCTAATACTCATGTGAGATGCGTCATATTCTACCTTAAATGCTTCATTAAAATTCGACAAGGAAAGTGTGTGTACTTTAGTAAGGTTTTCTTTGATTAAATTGAAATTCACTTGGGCTTCTTAATTTCAAGCAAAGTCTTTTACCCTTATATAATTGGATACAGGAGTAATAATTCTACTAAACTTCTTGATGAATTGCCAGTCAAATGTTGCTAAGCCATGGAAGCTTCTTAACCTCCATGATCGATTTTAAGGTTGGCCATTTCATAAATGCTTTGATTTTGTCCTCATTGACCTTGATGCCTTAAGATGATGCTACATAGTGTAAAAAACACTATATTGTTAGTCATGATCACACACTTCTTGAGATTGACATAAAGTCGTTCATTGGAAAAACTTACAACACTTGACGTACTTAATCAATATGCTCTTGAAGAACTAAGTAATAGGATTATCATCAGAATAAACAACTACAATTTTTTTAATAAAAGGCTTCAAAACTTTATTCATGAGTCTTAAGAAGTTACGTGGTGCATTCAACAATTCAAATGGTATGATAAGCCATTCATAAAGGCCATTCCAAGTTTTAAAACCAAATTTTCATCTGCCATCCAGTTGGATACAAATTTAATGTTATCCACTTCTAAAGTCAATTTTGCAATTTTTTTTTTTTTCATACCATATAACATATTAAACATGTTATCAAGTTGGGAAATTGAAAAATGATATTTTATTATAACTTGGTTATTAACACAACATCCTCCAAGTTCCAACTTTTTTAGGGGTAAGGAGGGTGAGCACAATGTATGGCCTTAGGCATTATTAAACAAGGCATTTTTTAACAAATCTTTCACTTGCCTTTGGAGTTCGGCAATGCTTCATATGACTCATATGGTAGTGAAGCAAGTGCAGTAACATGACACCCAAAACTAAATTGATTTGGTGTTGGATGTCACACATAGGCGGTAACTCACCCAAGAGCTTTTTTAGGTATGACATTGAAAATTTATCCCAAAAGTTTACTATTTATTTAAGTATTTCTCTTGTTTCTTCTTTGGAGATGTCTTAATAAGGGCATAAACAATGGTCATTTACAAGTCCTCTCTTAAAAATATTTTAGAGATAAAAAAAACATCTCTTTAGAGACATGGGGAGAGATTTTATTTTAAAAGAGTCAACACATACTTTACCTCATTGAAAGAAAAAAAAAATAAAAAAAAATAAAAATAATAATATATATATATATATATATATATATAAAGAGGTATATGCATTAATCAGCAAAGGCCGGAAAGGCTTACAAGAAATTTTTCGAGCGGGGCCGGAAACAAAAAGCAGGGCCTGCATATCATATTAGGGAAAGGAGAAAAGAAAAGCCCGGCTTAGGAGAGGCATAAGGACCCGAGCCCGACTTTGTTAAGGAACATGAGACCTTTAATGGTAGCGGGTAGCATGTCCAGAGAGAGGAAAGTAGTGTCAGACTGGGCCGCACTACCCAGCCGGGCCAATCCATCAGCTACCGCGTTGGCTTCTCTTGGGATGTGGACAATTTGAAGATGGAGGGAGCGTGAGAGGAGGGAAACTTTTGTCTTCCAGTACCAGATCGAACAGTAAGTGTTGGAAGGGTCCGCAAGGGCTTGCACCACCACCTTAGAATCGTAGGAAAGGAGGATTTTGGAGTAGCCCAACATGGGAGCATCCGGGACAACCTTTGCTTCTGCCCTCGTGTTGGTGCCAATGTTGTAACTGAAGGCAAACCTAAAGAGGAATCTACCGGACTCGTCTCTCCCAACACCTCCACCACCCGAAGGCCCCGGGTTGCCTCTTACGGATCCATCCACATTCAGTTTGATCCAGCCTTGGGGGGGGGGGGTCTGCACTATTTAACAATGGAGACCGAAGGCTTAAGCGGCTGCGGATTAAGAATGTTCTAGCTTCTGTACACGTAAGACACTGCCTTCAGGACACGCGACGGGGCTGGAAGGGTAGAGCTACGAGCTTTACCTAGGCTAGAATGTGCTGCAATATGTGGGAGGTAGCGGGAGATGCGTTCTTGAACCGAATGGAGTTTCGGGCCTTCCACAATTCCCAGAAAATGAATATGGGGATGAGGCCTTTGAGAGTTGACGTCATCACCTGCGAAGCATTCCACCATTGGAACGCACGACCCGCTGCAGAGGGGAGAAGGGGCTGGAAAATCCCACAATCAATACGAAAATGGTCCCAGACTTGGGTGGCCAGCAAGCCCGTAGCGAAGAGATGGTGTAACGCCCTGAAATTCGGGGGTCGAGCATAACTCAGCTCCCGAGTTTCAAAACATCACTTATGCAACATATTTAATGATGGATGTATGTTGTCTGTAAGAGTGCATAAAATATGGAATAGATTAAGCCAAACTGCAAACATAATTCAGGGATAAGTGAAAGACGCAAGCGGAAGACTTAAAGAAACATGTGTACCTGTGCAAGTCCCTGAAATACGTATACATGCCAGGTCATACTTACAAGTGTTTATATTCAAATTACAAGTATCAAACTAAAATTATCTATTCCAAAAGAAAATTCAGAATCCCCACATATCAGGACATGGCTCACAAGAACCCGCCTGAGAACTGCATAAAAGAAAACGCGGCCTCATCATCCTCGAACTCCTGCTCTGCCTTAGGGGTCGCATCAACATCTGCATCTAAGACAGAGTCTGGTTGGTGTTTAAACACTGCCCCAGAATGTGGGAGTGAGTGATCAACTCAGTGGAACAATACTACAAAGGTTAACATGTTATCAATTCAATCAAGCAGTAATGATAAAGCAGAACAATCAAACATGTCCTAATTACTCTTGTTAGTGCAAGGATGTATGTATAAATGATGCATGCCCTCGCCTTACTCCCTCGGCGTCTTCATCTTACGTTACGCGTGACATTCTCCGGCAGTGCCAACACTTCCACGCACATGCAATGCGGTGCATGAACATGATTACCAAGTTGTTATTAGTCCTTTTCATACAACATGATTGAGAAGCTAAGGTACCTTCCTCATATCAATTTTCACACAGTGATCCATTCTAGGGTTGTTAGTCCTAGGCCATATCATACGATCATATGGTTCTAGGTCACTGTAAAGGGCTCGTAACCAATCAATGCACGCCTATTATACCTTCATTACTACTCTAAGGCTCGTCGCCTTAATGTAGTATCCAGGTATGCTCGAGGTCACTACAAAGGGCTCGTCACCAATCAATGTAGGCTGACAACACGAATATAGTGTCCCATACTACCATAATCAGCTCACGAGTTTGGTGTGCTCACTGGTCACTACGGGGAGGCTTGTCACCCCAGCGTAGGCCGACAGCTCGACCACGGTGTCCCATACCACCATGTCCGGCTCATGAGTCTTAGCGGATCAAGGTACAGCTGTTAACGGGATTTCATCGGTAAGTTTGGTATCCTAGATTCAATTAATAACGTCCATACATGGTGAACATACATCGGACAGTCGGGTTACTTGACGAACTCGACTAGCATGAGCGCACGTTGGGTTGAATGACATAGAGTGCGCAAATACTCCGTGTGGCCAAACCACTGCCAACAACTCTAATACAACTCGGGTTCGTCAAATCACATCCTTCGTGACGAAAGCAACCTCAGCCACGAACTCAAGGCCGATTACCGATTTCCTGGACTACTTCATAGTCCCAAAAATATTCCATTATAACAGATATGCATATACAATTTAGAACAGTAATGGAACAACAATTCAAATCATGTAGTATGTGAGCATTTGAAGAATATCAACTTAACATGAATTTAAACATAAGTAATACTTGAAGTTAAACAACAAAGAATGTGACTTGCATGTAGGAAATCATATACACCAATAGCAGAGTTGAGAATCGCTTCTCAACGCCCGCAAATATGATAATATGATACACTTTAAACCATTCAGACATTTCTATAAACACTTAGACGACATAGTTCAACATACATGACGTATGTTGGAATACACGCATTTGGACAATTCCTTTTGCCAAGGAGTTGACACACATACAATTAGCACAAATACACGACAAATAATCATGGCAAATATATGTTCATACTTTATACGTATACGATACTTCCTACATATACGTAGAATATACAAATCTCAATATAACACATACATATCAGGAACGCAAAATAAACATAGCATTTGGCATGTGAAATTGCACCCACAACAAGAATAAACCATTAACTGACATTGAAAGCCTTGAAAACCATAACCTATACGAATATAGTCCGCACCTTAAACCGAAAAAAACACACCGAACTGATTCAGACGATATGTCTTCGTCAATGGCGACTAGATAACCTAAGACAAGAATAGAAATGAGCTACATCAACACATAGACTATTCGAAGCTCTAAACAGATTAGGGTTAGATTAACTTACCCAAGGATGAACTTAGAATCGCTGGAATAACGATTCAAAAGTGATAGTTTAAAGATGTAAAGTAACAAGAAAGAATCCCAAATGATTCACCAACTTTTCTCTCACTTACTCTCTCTTTTCCTCTCTCTTTCTTAGCTAGGGTTAGAAAATTCGTATGGAAAAGAGAGTGAGGGTTTTAAGGTCTTTATATAGGCCTAACATTGATGAAAATAGCCCCATGGCCAAGGTATACTTAGGTTATAACCAAATCAGGCCTCTTTCGATCCACGGAGCACTTCCGGTGGTCCTTTCTCCACGTGCGGTTGGACTTAAGCTCACTGACCATGGATCTGGGTCAGGCCGAGTTTTCGTTCCGATCGGATTTACAGATCAGCCGTGGCGGACCACCCTCAATTCAATGGTCACCGAAACTCGATCAGGTCCACAAGCATTATGACATGCCTGGGCCATCTTCCCTGATTCGAGGGTGAAATTGGGATAGAATTCAATGGTCAGATTGCTTAAAATCGTCGCGCAAGCGACACGACTCAGATTTCATAAAATCATATTTAATTTCTCATCGTTCTCACACTCTTCACTCCGGACTCAATCAAATAGACCCAAGACATCGTCTGGACTTGATTTTTGAGGTGATGGTCAAGTCCAACATGGTGACCATAACTGTCTAAGATCATCGTTATCGGACTTTCGACGTGCGGTCCAGGTCCGATCCAGAGCTTCTAAAAATTTCCAAGAGCAACTAGATTTAGCGTTGAATCCCAGATTTCAGAGTAACATAGCGCTAACGATTCTATAGGTTTTAAGTCCTGTAGATCAAATTTAAAGTGATTGATGCTAATTTCACAAGCAATCGAGTTTAGCGCTAATTAACCCACAAATAATTTCTAAGGAAAATAGAGGTACTACTCGGGTCTTAGTACGAAAATTTTCGGGTCATTACAGATGGTTAAGTGATTCGCACTCAGGTGAGAAAGGCAGGGGGCAGTAAGAGCACATGGAAGCAATACACACTCTTTTGCACTGAATGTTGGTGTCGACCAGTAGCGCGTTGTGAAGGATTTTTCAGGAAAGGAGGGAGATTTTTGACGGGACCTTGGGGTGCCAAACCCAAGCAGACCACGAAGCTATTGGCGCTGTCGGTTTGATACACTGCCACGCCAATGCCGCTGAGAGTTCCCTGTTTGCTGCTGATAGCCAGATGCGCTTGTCGTCCTTGTTAGACGTGCAGAAGCCTTCCTTCATGACATGGTCCACAACAGTCTGGGGAAGGAGTAGCTAGGCCCTGGCCCTATCAATCCAGCCAGAAGGGCCTAGCCAGTCCCGGACCAAGGTAGGAGGATGAGCCTGTTGACTGAGTTGCAGATCCCGCAGGGGACCGAGACCGGACCAGTCCTCAGTCCAAAAATTGACATTACCTCGCCTAATAAGCCATCTTAACTTCTTGAAGAGCAGGGGAAAAGCTGCTCTGATACGCTTCCATATTAGAGAAGCGATGGAGGCAGGAGTTGTGGTAGGTGCAGCCATTAAATCGGCAGCGTACTTGGCTGTAACGAACTTGCACTAGCTGCTGTTTGTGCCACGAAATAGGGCCGTCCAGGCCATCTTTAGACGACAAGCCTGCATCACTGATTTGAGGGGTCTCAAGCCAAGCCCTCCCTCAGATTTTGGCAACGAAATACTTCGCCAACTTCTCCAATGGCATTTTTTCTTAGGCCCATCCCGGCCCCAAAAGAAATCCACAAAGTGTTTTCGAGATCGGCAAGGATGCTGGCTGGAACCTCCATAGCAGCGAGAGTATGGATCGGGATACTGTTGAGAACGTGGGTGATGAGAGTGAGCCTCTTTGGCTGCGACAAAATTCTGTTCTGCGAGGAGGAAATTCTGAAGAGGATCTTATCTACCAAAGCCTAGAAGTAGCTCCGTTTGGGTCGCCCATGGAAGATGGGAACACCTAGGTAAGGCAAGGGCGGCGTGCCCGTGAAAAGTCGAGAATGGAGGCAGCAACTCTGCACCTTGAATCGGGCGAGGACGGTAGAGGAATGAAGAAGCTTTTAGCCAAGTTAATTTTCTGACCCGAGCACCTTTCGTATTCGTTAAAGAACTGCTTGATTTGAGTGAGTGACCATTTGGAGCCATTAGTGAAAAGAATGGTATCGTCTGCAAAAAGGAGATGGGAGACTATCGGGTAGTTTGGACGCATCTTGTACTGATGGCAAGCACCGTGGTGACCAAGCGATGGAAGCCCCTACTAAGACCCTTCGCTGCAAGAATGAAGAGACCGGGAGAGATTGGGTCGCCTTGCCGCAAGCCCCAAGTGGACTGAAAAAAGCCTGCTACTTCGCCATTGACTAAGACTGAGAACCAATAGTTCACCCAACATCTTTCAACCAGTTGAATCCAGTTATTGTGGAACCCGAATTTCTTAAGGAGTACTTTGAGGTAATGCCAGTTGAGCCTATCATATGCCTTTTCCATACCAGTTTCAACAGTAGGTTTCCACCCCCCGACTTTCTTGTTTATGTCCCGAAAAATTTCTTGGACTAGCGTACAACTTTCAGCCATGGATCGCCCCTACACAAAAGCTCCTTGTTCTATGGAGACAATCCTAGGAAGAATCTTCCCCAATCTAATAGCAATAATTCTAGAGAAGATTCTGTACAAGCAATTACAGAGACTAATTGGTCGAAAATCAGAAAAGGAAATTGGGACACTTATCTTGGGAATGAGGCAAATCAGCGAGGCCATGAGTGCGTGAGGAAGATCAGCTCCATTGCAGAAGTACTTGGCGGTAGCTAGAAGGTCGTGATGGATTGTAGTCCAGCAGGCTTGGAAGAATGCCCCGAAGAAGCCATTTGGGCCTGCGCGCCGTCAGGTGGGATCGCTTGAACTGCCTCCTGGGTTTCCTCAAGGGATGGATCGAGAAGCAGGGCGGCATTTTCCTAGGCCGACACCTCTGTCGGAATGGTTTGCAGAAAATCCCCAAATTGTGGGTTGTCATCTGCTTGCAAAAGAGCTAGGAAGTGGGAGACTGTTGCCTGTCTAATTTCTGCATTGTTGGAGAGTGCCGATCCATCAGCTAGCTTAATTTCGTGGATTAAGGTTCTTCTGCATTTTCTTCTCACTGTGGAGTGAAAGGACTTAGTATTACGGTCACCTTCTTGCAGCCAATGAGCCCTCGCTTTTTTGCTTCCAAAAAATTTGTTCATAAAGTTCCGGGCGGGACAGGGTGTCTCTGAGTTTCTAGACAGCCTGATGGGTTTGCTGATTTGGAGAAGCAAGCGCCGCTGTTTCTGCGCTGAGGAGTTCGACAGTTGTGGATTGGATATGATGGAAGATGTTGCCGAAGGAGACTTTGTTTCAGTGCCTAAGCGCCTGCTTGACTGCCTTGAGCTTCGCAATAACAATTTGAATCGGGTTTCCTGCAATGAGAGCTGCCCAGACAGATTGAATTAGATCCTGGAAGCCGCTGTGGGAGCACCACATTCTTTGGAAGTGGAAGGGTTAGGCCTTGTGGTAGAGGTGAAGGAAAGTGTAGGAGTAATGGAGCGTGGTCTGAATTCTGCCTTGGCAGGTGATGGACTTGGAAGGAGGGGAACTTCAAGAGCCAAAGATTATTGCAACAAACACGGTTGAGCCTAGCCCAGGCCTTGGGCTGGCCCGCTTGGTTGTTGCCCCATGTGAAACGGTTGCCCGAGAATAGGGCATCTGCTAGGCCCGCGTTGTGAAGACCCTTCACAAAGTCAGCCGCACTTCTGGCGTCAAACATCCTGGAACCCTATCTCTCAGAATGCGATACGACTGTATTGAAATCCCCCGAAAAGGCCCACGAGATGGTGCAAACCGAGCTAATATAGGCTAGTCTGCCCATAGCTCCCTTCATAAACTTCTAGAGCATTTCGCATAAATAAAGAATAGAAGGACCTTGTCTGACACCTGATGCAGGCCCACTTCCAAGGATATCATTTGATCCGACATCGCGAGGATCATTGAGGATAGGAAAGAATCCCAAAAGACCCAGATGTTTTCTTCTTAGGGGTGTATTTGAGCAGGAGTGGTAGCCTAGTTTTAGCCCAACTCGAATTCTTTTCTCGTCCTTGAGCATCGGCTCAAGAATAGCCAGCACGAGTGGCTTATGCTGCTTGATGAGGCTTTTGAGCATCCTGATGGTGGGAGAATTTTTCACCCCGCGAGCGTTCCAAACAAGGATGTTATGCATTGAGCACCTAGGTGAAAATCACGCCCCATCTCTTCAATATTCGAAGCCTACCATACCAGTTCACATTTGCCACCTTGTAGGTTCTTTTCATCCTCTATTTAGGCTGAAATAGCACTGATCCTGCAACTTTTGTAGTGCACTGGACGAACACCTTTTCGGGCACTTAAGTGGCTCTTGTAGCAACCGTTGGCCCCTGTGAAGTCGACAGACTGAGACCTCTCCATGTTCCCTGAATAGGGTTCTCGAGGGTTACCACTGAAGGAGAGAAAGCTGAAGTGGGGACGATAATTCAATTGAACAGCGGGTCAGCCGCAGGGCTGGGGGACCCTTGCTTGAGCAGGTTTTCCTGATGCTGGTAGTGAGGGGAGGGGCGGGGTTTGTTGCCTGACTGGGCTCCTCTGGTAGGGCCTTGGGGAGCAGTGGGTGGGCGAGGATTCTTGGAAGTAAGGGGAAAGATCAACAACCAAACGACCCCTAATAGTAGGGTGTTTCTTGACACTCACTGCGTCCATGCGTCGACCTGAGAGTCATCTAGATCCTTCATGAAGTGAGGTCCTGTTTTGAGCGGGCTGCAACCTTCAGAGAGGGCTTTCCTGGGAGACGGAAGGGCTTCGGGAGGGCTGTGAAAGAACAGTCCCGAGCTTGGTTGAGGGGGCTGTGGCGGGGTGAAGATAGTTGGCGGGTTGGGGAGGGTACTTGAGGTAGGGTCTTGGTTCTGGTCGGGCTAAATGATGGGTGGGCCAAGGTTTGGGGAATGATGAAGATCAAGGGTGGGGTCGAGGTTGTGTTGGGGGCAAGTTCCTGGAGGGTGTAAAGGCGGGGGTGGGAGGGCAGGCTAAAGAGAGATTTCTGTGCGTTGAGGGGCATGACAGGAGAAATTTTGCTCCACCCATTGTCTAGTGGAGACAGAATTTACAGGAGGGGAGATATGGGGAGTAGTTAGGATGAAGGGCTGGGGTTCGGATTTAGGTTTAGGCCAGATTGTGAAGATTTTTCTACCAACTTTTATACTTTTGGGTGAATGTGAATCTGTTCTAGGCTAAATAAAGACTTTGATTTTGACAGCCTCTTGGGGGAGCCCTGCGAGGGTGCTCCTGTCTATCTCCACCACCTCTCCGAATGTTCTTCCCAAATCCTGGAAGACTGACTCAAGCCAGGCATGAGCTGGGATGCTTAGTAGTTTAATCCATCTACCTTGTGACATGGTAATGGAGTTAGGGGACCAAGGTTCTAGGTTAAGGAGGCCCATTTTCTTGTGTAGGTTGGTATCCGAGAAGAAGGAAATGAGGGTTGTGTGCCCGGTGAAACGGAACAGGAATGAGTCCTGGCCGATTTGCGAGATGGCCACCGCCTCTGGTTTGTAGTGGGCTCGAGTCAGGTCCTGAGAGAGGCTGTGTATCTGCACATTACCGTTCATCGCTTGAGCTACCACCACTAATTTGAGTTCTTGCAGTTTGAGAGCTACACTTTTGTTGTCAGCTTTGACTAGCCAGTTTGAGTTGACAATTGAGCAAACACCTGCACTGCATTCCTTCGTTTGCATAGGTATCTGATTTACTGGCAAGGATAAGGCATGACACTTGTCTTTTACACGAGTGTCGACGAGGGGAGGTTATAATGTACTTGCTGGATTGGATGTGGCATTTCGTTGAACGGGTTGTGGGCTAGGTTGTGCAGTTTCGTTTACCACAACTGAGAACAATCTTTCGCCCCTACCGGAGGAAGGCTGGGGTGCAAGATTTGCTCCATAGGGCCCTACCCGAGGAATAACAAGTTGGGGATTTGAGCTCGATCCAGGGTGTGGGGCCGCGATTTGGGGGTTGGTGCACGATTTTGCTTTTTGAACTGTGATAATTCTGCCGTCCACCCTTTTGCCTTCTAGGATATCTAGGGCTGCTTTGGCATCAGCTTCATACATGAACCTGATGAATCCATATCCTCTGGAATGGTTGAGGCCTGGATGAGAGGGGATGAATACATCAACGATTTTTCCATACCTTCCAAAGATTTTGTAGAGATCTGCGGCAGTAGTATTGAATGTGATATTCCCAACAAAGATGGTGTGGAGATTGTTACGAGATCTTTTCTGTCGAACCTCCTGCCAATCTTGAGCGTCAGCGTCTGGGCGATCCATCTTCTAAAATCTCTAGAGGAGCATTATTTCTTTTCGGATATTCCAACGTTCTTCATTTATTAAAAAAAAACGTACATAAAAATAGTTATATGGTGCTGTGCGATGCCTTGTCTTGGTACCCATGACGATAAACATCATCATCATCATATTGTCATGGCCGCTCAAGTAATATGTGACAAGCATCTATAAGTAAGATATCCAATCAAAGTTTATCATATTCTTACCTAGTCATATAAAAATTACACAACCCACATGGAAAGAAATTCAGAAAGGGACCCCTGCATTAATCACCCCTGATGAGGAGTTTTGAATACGAGACCTCCCGCTCTGATACCTATTTGATGTAGGATACTAAACCACTTGCTCTAAAAGCTTGAACTGTTAGAGAATGGTGAATTAATCCCTTTATCTCATAGCCCAGACCCCACATCTCATGGGTTAGGACCTCGGCCGAACCCCCCTCCTGGGCCCCAAATCATATGGGTATCACCTCACACGGGCCGCCCACCCCGAGTGTGTCCATGCATCCCACAGACACCCCACTCGAGCCCGATGTGAAATGCGCATTAATCACCCTCGGTGAGGAGTATCGAACACAAGACCTTCCCCATGGGCCCCGCCCACTCCGAGTGTGCCCCTGTATCCCACAAGGGACCTCACTCAAGCCCGGTGTGAAAATACCCCTGTATTAAAACAATAATCGGCTACTACCTAACATCTGAACATAACAGGTGGCAAACAACAACCAGCCACTACCTAGCATCTAAACACAACAGGCTACCTTCTCATGATTGAAAGAGAGACAACAACACAGTTCTACTATCTTCGCTTTCAGTTTCTTTATGTAATTTGCTGCTTGCACTAATTGATCTTGCTGTGATAGTGATTCCATAGGCACCAGGCCGCTCCAAAGAGGACCAATTAGAGAAAGCAGAAAACCAACCCCTCAACTAGCCACCCAATAGACCATCTATCAAACAGGCCATAAGGCCCATAACCAAGCAAACCACCCTTCAAACTATTTGCCCTTCAGCCAATCCTGACATAACAGCCCCTGCAGCCAACCATTCCCATCAAAACGCAGAACCAGCCTAAGCTTTGCTTGGAGTGCCACCAAACTTCAATTCATAGTCCCCCTATTAATCAGTTTAACTCTCGGTTTTGAACCAAGAAATTTTGTAGGGGATGGGATGCCTTTTGTATTTTAATTTCAACTTATTGACTAATTATTTAGTAATCAACACCAAACATTTTCAACCATAAGTGGTATGAAAATTGTAAAAAATGTTTCCTTATAATTGGTGGTCATTTTCTTGACTTTTAGGGATAGTTAAGACTCATCTTATCATAAGACTCTCGACACCACTATTGGAGTTGCTGCTGTTGGATTTTGGCCAATAGATGCAATCAATCGTGGAAGTATGCCCACTGATGGATCTACAAAAGGCAAGGGAGTTGTGGACAATGGGGGATGTCAGTGGCCGGCTGTGGACCCTTTGATGCCTAAATTAGGCTAATAGATTCTAATCGTTAGAGTTTGGATTTTTGAGCTTACCTCCATTCCTTGAAGGTAGCTGTATATATAGTGACCTTGGGCGTTTCTGGAACCATCGTGTCTTAATGAAACATGTTGGAGAATCCCTGTTCTGATGGGAAACTGCTCCTGAAAATGTCACCGAGCTTACCTTGGTCGGTGTAATCTTCGGCTGAGATCAAGTCGGGCCCTCCTCTTCCGGGTCTAGGCATAATCTCCTCCGGGTTACTCGTACTGCTCTGACGGTGGTCGGGTGGGTCAGCTCGAGGCGCTAGGTCTCGAGCTCCTTCCCTCATAGGTCTCTTACCCCATGTTGTAGACATTCTAGGTGAGACAAGTCCACTCCTATTGAGGTCTGTCCTCGGATGGCTTGGCTCGGTAGCTCGTCTCCACGTCAGAGGAATTGCTCACCTTATCTCCAAACCCTGTGCTCTAACGGCTCAGCTCGGAGACCTATCGATGGTCCTTCTGCCTGGACCTTTGGTTACCCCAAGTCGAAGGCACATCTCTCGTAGTTAGATGGTCATTCTTCCCATGTGAGGGTCCAATTCAGTTTTCCCCACGACATGAGTCATATACCTTTTGGTAAGTGTCATTGTCATTTTCGAAATCATGAAAAAACCCTACTACCATTTTCTTGTATTAGATTCAATCGGTTACCAACTTTCTTTTAAGGACATTCATAAGGTAAATTTCAATTTTCTTAATTTATATAAAAAATGCGTTTGATTGAGCTCCATTGCAAGATCGCTTGTGTGAGATAGCCACATGTTTCTTAGTTCTTTCCCTATTTCATGAATTGCGTCCTTCATTATACCACATAACAATCTTCTTATCTTTAAAAGTTTCAATATTAGAGGTTTCTCATACTCAGATTATGATCCAAAGGCCTTGCAAATAAATGAAATTACAATTGTCTTTTTCTCTTAAAAAGCCTATTTATGAAGCGGTAATTTAACTACTGGAGTGAGAGAATGAATGGGGGAGGAGCCAAGGTCACTGTTGGTCCCCTTCCGAGGCTGCTACATCATTGTTGAGTCACCATCAATGGGAGACTCATCACCGGCAGACTCCTTGTGAGTGTGTTCCACCCTCGCAGTAGGTAACTGATCACCTGGTCGACTTTATCTTACTAATAAAAGTTAAAGTTGGCTGCCCAATCAACTCCACGACCTGACTCAGCGGTGATTGGTGGCTACTATTTAATAAAAGTTATATGAAACCAGGTTCATCTGAAGGAAGCAAGTATTATATATATATATATATATATATATATATATATATGTATGTGTGTGTGTGTTTTCATGGTGGGCCACGGGCTTAAAAATCAATCAATCCATGACTTGGGCGGGCCACACCACGTACGGAGAGGGATTACCCTCCCATTAAAACATTCATAATCATTTATTCGGCCCACCAAGTTGTGGTTCGCAAATCTAGTCTATTCATTGTGTGTGTCCCATTTAGCCGAGGCATCAGACCAAGTTTCAACCGCATCCAAAACTCAGGTGGCCCCACCAAATGCTTTTATACATTTTAGGCATGTCTTCACATAGTTTTAGATGGTATGGCCCACTTGAGTTTCGTATATAGTTGATTTTTGGGATAATTCATAGTCTAAAAGGGACCCATCAAATGCACAGTGTTGATGTCCAACACACATCATGGTGGGGGTCCACACAGCTCGACCTCATGGAAAGTTCCCATGAAGTCGACCTCATAGTACTATTCCTACCGAGTTGATAAAAGTAATGACTCGGTCGAGTCATTAAGTCGACTCAACCCAGTCAAGTTTTCTAGTAGTAGTCGGTCCCGCCAAAATACGAGGGAGCACGTCCATCAAGCTTACATAAAGGATTCCATGCATCAGGTGAGCCTACCCTAGCCCTCAGTATTTCGTTCGAATCATCAGGTGGGCCACACATGCACGCTGAATATGAACCTCTGAAGATGTCCTTTCTACCTATCTAATCGTTCCTGCCTACATATCCGTCCATCATGTAGATGTGATTTGTGTGGGCCCAACTGATGCATGGCCTGTGGCACGTGCGGTCAGCTAAACCTCCCAAACCAGATTTGCCCTCCTCCCTCTCCACCACTCAAACAGAGAGAGAGAGAGAGAGAGAGAGAGAGAGAGAGAGAGAGAGAGAGAGAGAGAGAGAGAGAGAGAGAGACAAAGGCACGTGCATGTCTCAACACATGTGTGGCCCACATGGAATGGGGTTGTACTGAAAGGGAATGACACGTGGACCAACCACCTTTCAACCTGTATGTCCTTTTATTGTCTTGAATGGATGAAAGTGACAAGAGCTTGGCCTCCTCTCCATCTCTCGTCCATCCACTCCTTTGTATTATATTGAGTTGGAGTTTTCAAAGAATAAAAGCCAAAACCTACTTTCGGATCTTTCATATCACATACCAGCACCTTCCTTTCGTCTTTTCCTACTCGACAAAATACCCGTTTTCCACAAATGGGAAAACAAGGGTGACTCCATGACTACCTTAAAATGTAATCCCGGGATCTCCATCCTTGGAGATCCGACCGTTCATTCAATTGGCCCCCATCCATGGATTGACCACACTCCAAGATCTCAACAGATCCAACCGTTGTGTATACTTCATCATGGCTTGCAAAAGGTGGATGGTCAACATGGAAGAGGAGGGGAAGTGGGTTCTCCTTTTCAGCCTCGTCAGGAGCAGGCAAGAAGCTGCTTAATCAGTACACCTTTCTGTGGCCTATTTGGTTTTATGAAAAAGTGTGGGAGATGTATTAGTTAGGGCTGTCGACTGGCCCGGTTGGGACTGGGCTAAGACCGGGCCAAGCCCAGAATGGGCATATGATGGGCTAAAATGGATAAGCTCGAGCCTAACCCTATAAGTTAATAACCAGCCTTGCCGAAGTCCAACCCCAGCCTAAGACTGAATCTATTTACCATATCTGAAATTGAAACAATCATTTAAAAAAAAATATTAATTGCTGCTAACGGTTATCTAGGAGAATGTTAATTGCTATCAGAATTATAATAGTTATATAATATAATGTTAATCGCTATTGATAAGTTGTCTAATCAAAATAAAAAATTAAATATTTCAAAATATATATTTAAAAAAAGGAGGTAGAATTTTTGAATAGCCCTTGGAAACCATAGACGGCTAGGCTGAGCTGGACTTGGGATGGGTTAATGGGCCTTTATACACAACCCAAGCTTGGCCTAATTAATAAATAGGCTTCACATTTAGACCCATGTGAACCATATATCCCAGCCCAAATCTAGCCTGAAGCTGGCGAAGTCCAGGAGACTGATAGGCTAGCCCAGCCCATTAATGACTTTCTATGAAAACTTGTTTTCAATAAAGTATGAGAAAGAGAGAGCATTTCCATGTTTGTTAATCAACATCATTTTTTTTTTTTTTTTTTGGGAGTTTTAAGAGGAAATCAATGGAAATAAATTAATTGTGGAGCTAATGTTTTGTGCATATGACATCGACTCTGTCCATCTGGTGTGTCTTCTCATGTTCATCGTCCAGCCCAAAATTCAGTCACACCCAAAACTTAGGTAAGCCACACCATGTGGAACAATGTAGACTAATGCCTATTTCAGGCTAATCCACTGGTGTGTTTTCTTGGGCTTCGCAAGTGCTATTGGAAAGGGAGTTATTTGATACCCTGTGTGTTTATGACACTTGATAAGCATACACTTAAATGATACATGTACATATATTAACTCAAATTCATCTAACCCATTGTCCCTAATTTCACTCCAAAAACAAGATTGGTTAAACAATCTTAACCTTTGATCCGGGAACACTTGTTTGTTGAAATAAGATAATTGGATAACTTTCTTTTTTAACCATCCAATAAATGTCTGCCAATCTGATAGTCAGATAATCAAATAAACCTATTTTTGGTTCATGATACATCTAAACTAGTATATATAATTTGGACAGTTTATTTTGAATTAATTGCAATTAACATATATAAATTTTAGAAAAATTTTCAGTGGCATGCTTTCTATCTATTACACTTTGCCAAATATCAAAGCTTTTCCCTTTAGAAAAACAAGGCACTGGCCTTCAAAACCAACGGAATAATACGGTAGACCTGGAGGAGCGGGAGTATGGTGGAGCCATCTGCTTACAATATGCGTGGGTGGCAGGGCGATGTCTAAATCAGATATGCTCATACGCAGAGCTCTAGCATGGATAGTTTATGTATAAAAATCACACCTATTAGGCAATCCAATCCATCCTATTGATTTAATTATATAGTGTATATTGAGTTTTTGGTTATTAAGTTGTTTGACGTGTTTTCAAGTGATCCCGATGGCAACAGATATGCCTCCCTAATATATCCAGGCCCCTCCGCCCTTGTCTTGGTTGACAAGATGAACTCCCTAGTAATCTCATCTAATTTGTGGCTACTTCACTTCTTTGGAGATATTGTTTTCAAGCAAGGCATGTGTAATATTTATGCTTGAACTTAAGGTGACTATTAATCTATATTAAGATTATTGAATTTTAGACCATTGGGCTTGCTCTTGTTTTCTTTTTCTTTTTTTTTCGTTTTTTTTTTTTAAAATAATAATTATGGGCTTATTTCTTGTTGGGCCCAATGTTTGTCTTTATTCTAATAAAGTTAGGACTAGAAATCCCTCTATCAAATCCATCCTTTTTACAAATTCTCACATAAGATATATGGTCGTCAAAGTGACAAAAACAACTAGCAGTCAATACGCTGTGGATAAGTGGTATAAAAAAAGCAATGGGTAGGATTGTATCATATGTTTTATTTCTACAATGTAACACATCATGCCTTATGGCAATACGTAGGTGGAGTTGGGATCAATGCATCATCCTAACAAGCGTCCCGTGGATAGATGATTCATTGTCCCAATTTAGTTCTCTACTGTATCATTGTCCCATGCATCCTTTTAAAGTAAAAGAACATGATGCTTGCCTCTAATATTTTGTATATATATGGTAATTTGCAATTTCTCGGTAGATTTCTCCTGACAGGTAGTGGTTTCACCTGCTCCTATACCTCTTCCTGTGTCTTGATTGGCTTTTACAAGTGTCTCACTTTTGTCAATTTCAACATCAATCATCGTTGATTTTTTTGTTTCATTGTGTTCACCTTATGGAACAAGGAACTATTATCAAACTTGACGTCCCAACTAATTGTGATATTCCGTGTAGCCCGATCATACAACATGTATCTTTTCACACCTTCACATAGTTGACAAAGGTACACTTATTTTTCCTTTGGTCTAGCCTATATTTCTTAACAGACGGTAAATGAGAGTAAGCATTACAACTAAATACCTGTAACTCTGAGTAGTCTACCTCTTGGCCATTTCATATTTATTCAAGAATCCTATAATCAATAATTATAAATGGAGACTGATTCACTAAATAGTAAGTCATATTGACGACCTCAGCCTATAGCTTATTACCTAACATAGTGTTACTTATCATACTTCGAGCTTTTTTTTTTTTTTTTTTTTTTAAAAATTTTAAATTTTAAATTTTTAAGGAAAGTGGGACGATGCCACTAGAATTTCATTGATCTGAAACATGTACAGGCTTTCGGGAGGGTCCGAGCAAAAAGATTACGTACCACTCTTATCATGTCATCCTTTAAAGGCAAAACACAAAAGGGAACAACAGGTGACCTGTGACTCATCATACTTCGGGCTCTTTTTAAAAGAGTTTGATTCATACGCTCCGCTACACCATTTTGCTCTGGTGTATGCGTAATCGTGTTATGCCTCATGGTCCCCTCATCCTTACAATATTGATTAAATTTCTTTGAAATAAACTCTCCGTCATTATCGGTCCTCAATACTTTCAACTATCGCCCTGAGTGTTTTTCCACCATAACCTTCCATGACTTGAAAGTGGTAAACATATCAGATTTCTTCTTCATGAAATAAACCCATTAATTTCTAAAGAAATCGTCAATGAATGTTACGAAAAATGACAACTCTCCTCTAGAAATCACTGGTGATGGCCCCCACATGTCAGAATGCACATAATCTGGTGGTCATTTATAGTTATGTTTCCTGGTTTTGAATAACAATCTTGACAGTTTACCATATATACAATGCTTACATATATCGAAATTAAAAATTTTAAAATTAGGAATTAAAGCACGATCTATGAGTACCTTCATACCGCGCTCGCTTTTGTGGCCTAGGCTATATGCCACACATGTGCAGATGTGGATTCCACTAAAGACACTGCGGCTCTACCCAATACAGTGCTCCTGATCAACCTGTAGAGATTACTGCTCCTTTATGCCTTTATAACAGTAAGTGCCTCATTTAAAACTTTTAGAACACCTTTATATCTAATGAATTTACATACGAGTATCTCAAGAACTTCTAGAGATATCAAATTCTTATTCATGTTTGGAATGTGCCTCGGATCTATTAGAGTACGCTTCACCCCATCGAACATTTTAATATACACTGAACCAATTCTAATAATCTTATAGGTATGATCATTGCCAGTAAATACCAGGCCACCAACATACTCGCTGTACGTGACAAACTAACTCCGATGAGGGTGCAGGCGATACGATATCCTCACATCCAAAATTCACTCATTATACAAGTGTCCGACCTTGAAAATAGATAATACATCGATCGCAGCCACTTATATCCTCACTGGATTCCGCTAAATTGGTCTCTTTCGGTGAATTATCTAAATTATCATCTTTTTAGATTTTAAAATTTGTACAATCATTTTTCATATGTCCCGTCCTTTTATAATTCTAGTATTTCAACTTCCCTTTGCTTTTTGACTTGGATATGGATTGCAACTTACCATTCTCTCACTTAAACGGTCTCCCCCTTGCAACCAGTGCCACTGTAGAAGTACCTTTCCTACCATTATTTCTTTTTTACTGCCTCGGCTAAAGGGCATAGATAACAGTATCGAGGTCCATGATATCCCCACCATGGCACAAGGTATCTACCAGATTCTTGTAAGAATCTGAAAGGGATGTCAACAACATTAGTGCTTTATCTTCTTAGTCAAACTTCATCTCCATGCTTGTCAATTTGCAAATTAGTTTGTTAAAAGCGCTGATGTGTTTAGAGAGATCCAACCCTTCCCCAATCTTCAAAGTGTACACATGTCTATTCAAATATAAGCGATTGGAGAGCAACTTCGTCATGTATAGGTTCTCCAACCTCACCCATAATCCTGCGATAATCATCTAAGAAATAACATTATAAAGGACATTGTTGACGAAGCACAATTGAATTGCGCTAATCGCCCTCTGATCTAGGTCGTCCCAATCCTCTTCCTTCATAGTTTTAAGACATCTTGCTTTGTCGAGTAGGGCTCATGACACCCCTTGCTGAATTAGGAGGGCTTTCATTTTCAACCTTTATAATTTGAAGTTATTTTTACCTATAAACTTCTCCATCTTGAACTTCACATTCGATCCTTTTAAACCCATGTCTCAGATTCAATCTAAACTACTCAACATAAAGCATATGCTCTGATACCACTTGTTGTGTGTAGCTGTCACACGTTAGGCACTGAAGTGACCTTAGAATGAATCAAACACATAAATAGAGAAACGAAAATCGAATAATCACAAAGAAACAAGGCAAAATTATGTGGAAAAACTCTTGTGAAAAAAACACTACAACACCAAGCGACAAATCAACTATGAAACGAGAATTACTAGATGTGGACAACTTACAGATATACAAAGCTTCTTCTTTAAAGATGATTTCCCCTTCTCAAAACTTTTGTTCTCTGTAGCATAACGTTTCCTTACCCTAATCTCACATATATTAAGGTTTATATAACCTAAATCCAGAATTAGAAACAAAATTGCACACTCACGCCAAAGTTACGCCTGTTGTCGATCGATCCTTCGATTGATTGAGTCCGATTGATGGATCTTTGATCCATCAACATGACATGTTCGATCCAATCAAACATGCACAAAAGTGTACAGAGACCTAACTTGATTTTTTTGAATTATCTCAATCAATTGAGCCCTGATGTTTGATGAATTGAACATGTCTAAAATTGTCTAGAGGCTAAACTTATCTATTCGGGATTTTCTCGATCGATCCACCAGGTTGTCAATCAATTGAAGACCCTAAATTTCACCAGGTTGAAGACACTTTGATTAACACACACACAAAGAGAGAGAGAGAGAGAGAGAGAGAGAGAGAGAGAGAGAGAGAGAGAGAGAGAGAGAGAGAGAGGATTCTCTCGTCCTTTCACACGTTCCAAATGTGGGGTTCACCATTGGATGGCTCTTGTATGCTTATATCAAACTTATTTGCTTTGAGGTTGGCATGTAAGGTCTCTTCATTTCATTTATCTAGATGGATTGGGGGAGAGACTTCCTGTGTTGGGTGTTCTATAATTTCATGATTGCATTAGTCAAAGGTAATTCTAGCTTATAAAATTATTTTTAATTCTAAAAACTTAGACAATATTTAAATGGGAACCCTTAAAGTGTTCATATACATTAATCTTCGATTTTTGAAAATTTGTTTTCTACTGTGTTTCTAAAATCTCAACATTGGTATTAGTGGTCCCATGGTAAATATTTGTCAATTTATGTTTGTTATTGTGCTGATGCGAATGTCTAAATCGTAATATGACTGACCAAATTATGGAAATCCCAATGAGAAACAATTGTAAATGTCAGTGCAAACAGACATACAATTTAGTGGACCTAAGCGATTTAGTTACCATATCGTCAATGGTGATTTTTGAATCCATAATTAATTAAGGCATATGAGAGCTATTTTATTAATTCCTTTTGACTGTGCATTATGTGGCATGCTAAGTGAGGATGATTGTGGATTATTTTAGTAGTGATGATTTGATGCTATTATTGAATTTTACATATTTATACAATTATAAGGAATTGATTAATTTGGCTAATTTTCATGTGACCATAGTAGTATTAATTTTGTCCTTTCTTTTAGAAAATATATATATATATATATATATATATATATATATATATATATATATATATATATATATATATATATATATCTCTTCTTAGATGGCCCTGATTAATTAGGCTTTTGATGTAATATGCTAATTCTAGAATGTTTAAGTCACACGATTGACTAAGTTAGAAAAATGCACTTTATACCATTTGCAAAAGGGAGAACATAGTCGAAGTGCATGGGACGAGAGCTATGAGTTGGACGGATTGGATTTTCTGCATGGGGGCCTGCATGTGGGGCCACCTAATTAAGGGTAGCATGTGGGCTGGGGGTGCTCATATGCCGTGGGTAAGAGGGAATCCCTTTTTCCTCATTTACACCCTCGTTCCACCTTCTCTGTCATCTCTTTCAACTTTCTCTCTCATCTCTTTTAACATATGAGATGTCCACCACTTTCAATTTGGAAAGTCCATCTCTTCTTCTTATTCGGCAATTCATCCGGTTGGAGGAAATTGAAAATTTTCAAAATTGTGAAAAAAATCTAGCCCCATTAAATTAACTTTAATTAATCACGTTCAATTCATGAATGCATGGTTAGGATTGAATTTAAATTAAGAGTGTGGTTGGCCATAAGCGTCCGGACGTGTGGGCTCATCCATACCCTCCAAGAGTATGAGAACTACATGTCCATCCCACTATGATGCTGTGTGGTGCCCATAATTACATGTGGGGTCTACATGATCATGTACTCTACACCATTGATCATGCTCAATTTCCCTTGACCATGTAGTTAGAAGTTTTCCCATGCTACATGGATTCGTTGGGATAATGATTTAAGGCTGGAAAATCTGTGGGTGTAGAAGGACTTGGTGGAATTAGCATGAATTAAGAAAAATATGGATGATGGTGATTAGATGAAACTTGATCAAGCTGTATCTCCAAAACTGTACATCAGTTTGACTTAAAAATTTGTTAATTTACTCAAATCGATAAGAACTATGAGATCGTAGGATTGGATTTAACGATGCATGCCCATATCTAGATTGGATATGATAATGGCCATTCGTCTTGTCTTCTACAGATCTCATCCATTTACATTCAGATCTGGCCAATACTCGAACCCTATCCCAATTTTGTTTTGTTGAAGGCATTTGATGGCTCAGATTGGATGATTGAGTGCCCGATCTAGGAGTTTTTGTCAGATTAATCCGTTATATCATATGACAAGATCCTAGCCGCACAGTGATTTCCTGTTGGTTTGGATATGCTTGTGCATGCCGTATGAACCCTTACTTCTGTAGCTTTAATTATCATATGATGTGGATATATTCATGATCACCCTTGATTGTAATAAATGGTACCATTTGACTCATTGCATAACGGGAAACGGATTGGCTACTCCCCATGCCACCTGCCCCGTGGCTGGTGGTCGGTGCTCTGTGGGCCCCACCATGATGTATGTGTTTCATCCATTCCGTTCATACATTTTTACAGATCATTTTATGTCTTGAGACCAAAAATGAGAAGAATATTATTCTCAGGTGGATCACACCATATGAAAACAATAGTGATTGGATATCCACCACTAAAATCCTCCTAAGGCCCACTGTATTGTTTATTTGACATCCAATATGTTGATTAGGTCATACAGGCTCAGATGAAGGGAAAAAACAAAAATCAACTTGATCCAAAGCTTTTATGGCCCCCAAAATGTTTTTAACGGTCCACGCTCATTCAACACTGTTTCCTGTAATGTGCTCCACTTGAGATTTGGATATATCTAATTGTTGGTCTCATACCATAAAATGATCTTTAAAAATAAATGGACGGCATGGATGAAACACATACATCATGGTGGGGGCCATAGAGCACCGACCATCAGCCATTGGCTGGTGTCAGGGGAGTAGCCAATCCGTTGCCTAATGCATGTGGAAGCGGATTGGCTGGTGTACTGCACACTAGCGATCTGGGTGGTGTGGGTACTTGTCATGTGAAGACAAGCGCTGCTGCTCCTCGATCTCTGAGTTGTACAAACGGTTCAAAGGAGATCAAAGTTACATGGCCCTAAAATGATATATGTATTATATCCACACCGTTCATCCATTTTGTAAGATCATTTTAAAGCATGATAGAAAGAGTGATTCATACGGGACCACACCATAAATAGTAATATAATGATTCATACGGGACCACACTATAAATAGCAGTGAGGACAATGACTCTCGCCATTAAGGCATACGTAGGGCTACCATAGCATTTATTTTCCATCCAATATGTTGATCCAAAACTTATGTAACCCTCGAAAGGGTTTCAATGGTGGACGTTCAATCCCACTGCTTTTTATAACGTGGTCCACTTGATCTTTGGATCTAATTTAGTTTTAGGTTCAAGCCTCATGCCCAGCTAACGGATGGACGGTTTGGACATAACACATACCTCATTATGGGACACGCAGAACTTCGTGATGTCAATACGCCAGCCAGGTCGGTGGTGTGTGGTACACCAGCCAATCCGCTTCTGCTACGAAGAGGCATGTACCATGATCAAGGAAACGGATTGGCTACTCCCCTGCCACCAGCCAATGGCTGATGGTCGGTGCTCTGTGGGCTCCACCATATGTACGTGTTTCATCCATGCCATCTATCTATTTTTCTAGATCATTTTATGATATGAGACGGGAAATGAAGTACCAATCTCAAGAAAACAATATTGAATGAATGTTGACCATTAAAAACTTTTTGGGGGTCATAAAAGTTTTGGATCAAGCTGATCTTTGTTTTTTTTTCCCTTCAACTGGGTCTTTATGACCTAATCAACAGATTGGATGTCCAATAAAAAGCACAGTGGGCCTTAAGAGGGTTTAAATGGTGGATATCCAATCACTATTGTTATCCTGTGGTATAGTCCACCTGAGATTTATATCCTTCTAATTTTTGGGATAAGGCCTAAAATGATCTGTAAAAATAGATGAATGGAATGGATGAAACACATACACTATGGTGGGGCCCACAGAGCACCGACTACTAGCCATGGGGCTGGTGGCAGGGGAAGTAGCCAATCCGTTTCCGATCAGGATGTTGTTCTCGCTATATATGTAACAAGGTTGAATGGTGCCATGAATAAATCAAGGAAATGTGAACGGTAATGATCACCAGATTTCCTATGGGTATGTTCGTTGGATATATAGTAAATCCTTCCGGCACATTCATCGAGATGGATGCTGGATTGGGTATTATACGGCTCCAAAAGGCACACATCGTGGACATGTTAGATATTAAGCACATTAGATACGTTATCATGACCGGGGCTGTATAAACTGAGATAGCTTGGTTAAGTCGCTCAACTCAGCTGGAAAAAGCTCGACACAGTTCAAAACTGAATTTAAGCTGATTTTCTGAGCTCGAAAAAATTTCAAACCGTATGCGAGCTTACCCGAGCTCGACTTGACTCGGATTGAACCCCAACTCGAATTGAACTATGATCAAACTAGCTCCGTGACTCAGTTACTTTGATATTGATGTTGCTCACCAAGTGTTTCATGAAATGACTCAACCAAGTGTGGGATGATGGCAAGGAAGGTATGTATATGAAACAAATACCCTTTTTTTCTTGATTTTGATGTTGCCTACAAGGTATTTGATGAAATAACTGTTTTTGTTTTATAGCTGTTTCTGTTTTACATGCAGTGAGAATTTGAAGGAGCATTTCATGTGTTTGTGAAAATGCTGCGCTGGCAAAGTCGGCTCGAACTCTGTTTGAATTGGCTCGAGCTGCTGACCAAACCGAGCTGCTGGCCAGTCAGGCTCGAGGACTGAGTCCAGCCGAGTTTGAGCTGGGGTTAGCTAGTGGCTGAGCCAAGTCAAGCTGTGCCAAGCTCGACTTGGTTCGACTTATGTACACCTCTAATCATGACCATATGATATGATATATCATGAGGCAAAAGCTTATGGCTGAATGCTTGAATATGTGCACTTGGTGCTGCCGCTTGTATAATCATATTGGTATGTGATCACGTGACAGAGATGGATTGTGTGGAGGTATTCATGGCTGCAACTTGAACCTATGAAATTATTGCCTTTGGTCACCTTGGTTTGCTAGATGCAGTTGGAGTTGCTGAGCTGTGTGGTGGTGTTAAATTTCAGGAAATGCAATGAAAAATTAATTTCAATGGTCTAATTTAACACATTAAGTCTTATATATCACCGTTAAGATATTATCAAGTTCTACAATTAGCCAAAACATAAATCCTAGATTCAGTTATACCTTTTGATTATAGCCATTGAATTCCATTCATTGTTGATGTCGTACTTTCAAAGCATATAAGATTAGCTCCCATATCTATTGATATGGAGATGATGAAATCTTGCATCTAGAAATCCTAGATGAAAGAGGAGATGTAATATCTCTCTCTCTCTCTCTCTCTCTCTTTCAATCTTCTCTCCCTATTTTAAATCTTCTCTTTCTCTTAGTATGGTCATGACTTAAAACTACACCAAAATTGCTGGTCAGGAATGGTTGAAAACTGTGCTTGAAGAATTTAAGAATGGTCATTAACCCTTCCTAAAAAGGGCATTACTAAAAATTAGGAATGGCTTAAAATCATTCAAGAGTTTTAAGGAGGAAGCTAGGGTTCATACTGTAAGTTATTCCGTATCTTATAATCTTCTTTTGATCATAGTAGATTGATTGTCATTTTGTACAATGTTTTTTTTTTTTTTTCATAAGGGTTTTCCACGCTAAAACTTACATGTTCTCTATATTTATTTGGATTTTTCGTTCTCTATTGCTTGTTTTATTCTGATATGAGGTTGCTTCCGCTCTTAACAAATGGTACGTTCGGGGTATTAGTTTGAATATAGAAGCATAGCATCGAGGGGATCGGATCTAATGTGAAGTTTGAAACAAAGAAGTTCACAAGTAAAAATAACTTTGAACCATGGATGTTGAAGATGAAAGCTCTCCTAGTTTAGTAAAGGTTGCAGCATGTACTCCTTAGAAAAATGCATCGTCCAAAATCTATTATGGATAGAGTTGGGCATCGGTCCGGATCAGATCAGATTGGGTCCAACTCGATCCGATCCGTAATTTTAATGGCTTGATCTGAATTCGATCCGATTCGTGACCGAGTCTGGGTCACCTGACTCGAACTGATTTGACGCATAGTTGGCCTGACCCGAACTGAGTCCGAATTGGTCAGGGAAACCGAGTCGGATCGGGTTGGGTATGATTCGGATTGTATGATTTAATCCAACTGTTTCATGTGGTGTGGTCCACTTCAACCTTTAATATACCGTCTTTTTGTGTTCAAGGCTTAAAATGATATGTCAACATGGATGAATGGCTTAGATAAAACATATACATCAAGGTGGTCCCCACATGGCTTTGAAAGAATATTTTGTCCACCGCAACCATGTTTTTATCGAACCATTGACGTGCACTGCACGAAATGGCAGTGACTTACTTTTCACGCAAGCACAGCTTGCATAGCATGACATCTATATCGACTTTAGCGAGTTCTGTGGGTCTGATCATGGGGTATGTGTTATATCCAAACCATCCATTCATTTGGCAAGCTCGTCTTAAGGCTTGAGACGAAAAATAAGATAGATCTAACTATCAAGTGGACCACACGAATTGTTTAACGGTGAAAATCATTCTCTGCTGCTATTTGTGGTGTAGTCCAAATGATCTTTGGATATTATTCATTTTCTGGATAATACTCTATAATGATCTCTAAAAATATATGAAGAGTGTAGATATAATAAATACATCACCATGGGGCCCATATAACTTTGATTTTCTTTGAATCGTTCATACAACTTGGAGCTCGAGGAGCGCTAGACGCCAGTACTGGAAACTGGCTACTCCCCTTGCCACCAGCCAATGGCTGGTGGTCGGTGCTCTGTGGGCCCCACCATGATGTATGTGTTTCATCCATGCCCTCCATCTATTTTTATAGATCATTTTATGTTATGAAAAAAAAAGAGGTATGTTGAAATCTCAAGTAGACCACATTATAGGAAACAATGTTTAATGAACGTTGACCATTAAAAACGTTTTGGAGGCCATAATAGTTTTTAATTAAGCTAATATTTATTGTTTCCCTTAACCTGGGTCCTTATGACCTAATCAACAGATTAGATGTCAAATACACAGTACATTGGGCCTTAGGAGGATTATAATGGTGGATATCCAATCGTTATTGTTTTCATGTGGTGTGGTCCACCTAAGATTTGTTTCCCTATCATTTTTTTGTATAAAGCCCTAAAATGATCTGTAAAATGGATAAACAGAATGGATGAAACACATACATCATGGTGGGGCCCACAGAGCACCGACCAGGGGGAGTTGCCAATCCGTCTCCGCCAGTACGTCTTCGCACACGACACGTACCTACAACAGCTATATAGCTAGTGTGTGGTACACCAACAAATCCGTTTCTGCTTCTGGTACTGAGCAAATTCTGGGTCCACCGTGAAAATGCATGTGGTTTATCCGCTCCGGACCAGGTCGGATCAGATCGGTCCGGGTAAGTATGGATTCGAACCCGACCCGAAAAGCTTTCAGATCTGAACTGTCCTACTCGATTCGCACCGATCCAGGCTATCGGACCGATTCGGATAGGGTCAGATCCACCGGCTCGGGTCAACATTGCCCAACTCTAATAATGGAAGTGGATTGTGATTAACTTGATTAAAGAATAATTAAAACAATCCAATTGTGTTGGGCCGATCAAGTCATTTACAATGTCATTGATGAGATGACTATTGCAGGCTTATGGGTGAAGTTGGAGAGCATCTGTATGATGAAGTTACTCAACAATTATTTATATTTGAAGAGAGAATTTTGCATTCTGAAGATGGCAGAAGGAACGAATCTCTCTAAGTACACTAACATCTTCAACATGCTGGTGTACAAGTTGACAAACATGGAGATGAAGATCGATGAAGAGGATAAATTCATTATTTTGTTGGCATCACTTCTAGAGTCTTATGAGTATCCGGTGATACTCTCTGCTATGGTAGGGATGCCTTGGACGTCGAGACCATTATCTCGGCCATTCAGTTGAAGCAGTTAGAAAGAATAGTAGAGGAATGTACTTCTACGAATGCATTGTTTGTTGGAGGAAAACCATCTGACCAAGATAAGGGGAAGTCGTGATATAAATCCATGTTGAAAGATAAAGACAAGTTGAAGTGCTAGAATTGTCATAGGATGGGACATGAAAAATGACCGTCAATATTGCAAAACCTGGAAGAAGGAGATATCGGATGATTTGCCAAAAGAAGGCAATTTAGCGAAAATTGGTGAATGATAAGATGGTTGTGACATGTTGTCAGTGTACAAGATCGGCTCCCTTTATCATGAGTAGATTTTGGAAATAGGGGCATCGTACCATATGTCCTCATTGGAGTTGGTTCATAATATATAACGAGTATGATGATGACCTAGTTCTTATGGGCAATGATCATGCCTGTAAGATGGTAAAAATTGGTTTGGTTTGCATCATGATGTTTGATGGGGTGGAGTGTATTTTGACTGATGTGAGGCACGTTTCGGATTTGAAGAAGAATTTGATCTCTTTAGGAGCTCTAAAGGCACTTGGGTGCAAGTTTACCGACTATGAAGGTGTCCTGAATGTTTCAAAAAGGGGCACTCACAGTTATGAAAGCACAACTGAGCAAAAATCTTTAAAAGTTGATAGAAAATATTATATCGGCTAGAGCTGCAGTGACTGTAGTGGAGTCCACGTTGGCATTTTTATGGCATGCGACCTACACCACATGAGCGAGCAATGTATGAAGGTACTTCTTGATCGTTGTTTAATCTATAGTTATAAAAGTTTTGATTTAGATTTATGTAAATATTGCATGTATGGGAAACAATCAATGTTACGTTTTAAAATCGGGAAGCATGCTAATAAAGTTCAGTTGAATTATGTGCATTATGATGTATGGGGGCCATTGCCTGTTGTTTTTGGAGGGTCGCCGTACTTTGGTTCATTCATTGACGACTTCTCTAGAAGGTTTGAGTTTATTTTCAAAAGCATAAATATGATATTTTGTCCACTTTAAAGACTTGTGAAACAATGGTTGAAAATCAGATAGGGTAGAAAGTGAAAATTTTAAGGATATATAATGACGATGAATTTACTTCATAGAAATTTAATCAATATTATAAGAGTGAGGGGATAGTGAGGCACAACAGAGTGAGGCATACAACAAAGTAGAATGATGTGACTGAACATATGAATTAGACTCTTTTAGAACGGGCTCGGAATATATTGAGTAATTCTAGGTTAAACAAGGAGTTATGGGCCGAAGCTGTCTTTACGGCTTGCTATTTGATAAATCGATCTCTCCTCTATAGCTATTAATTGTAAAATTCTATAAGAAGTATAGAGTGGTCATGTACTTGATTACTCGGGGTTGCGAATATTTAGTTGTAATGCTTACTCTCATATACAGTCGGTTGAGATAAATAAGCTAGACTAAATGACTAAGAAGTATACTTTTGTCGGCTATATTGATGGAGTAAAATGTTACAGATTATATGAAGTTTCACAGAAAATCATATTTAGTCGGGACGTCAAGTTTGATGAATGTTACTTGTTTTAGAAGGATGAGTATAAGGAAACAAAAAAAAAAGTTTTTGATGTTGAAATAGATAAGGGTAAAACACTTGAAAAACCTGAGCGATGGGTAGAGATACAGGAATAGGCGGAGTAGCCACCTATCAGTAGAAATCTACCAACAGATCACATGTTATCGTTGAGATATAAGGATGGATCAAACATTACATTTGTTCTCATTACAGATGAGGGAGATCCATCTACTTGTCAGAAAGCACTAGAAGACAGGTGCAGTGAAGTGGATGATAATGATGAATGATGAGATGAACATTTTATACAAAACTAAAACGTGGGAGCTGTCCGTTGGGTGGAAATCAATCGGTTGTAAGTAGATTTATTAGAAGAAACTGGATAGGTACAAAGTTAGATTGGTAGTGAGGGTTATGCTCAGAAGGAGGGTATCAACTGCAATGAGATATTCACGTTAATGATAAAGCAAGTATTTATTAGATTTGTATTGGCTTTGGTAGCCTAATACAATTTGGAACTAGAACAATTAGATTCGAAGACTGCATTCTTACATGGGGTATATGATCCGTACCTGGTATTCTTAATCGTTCATCAAGACCAACCACCTAATCAACTACTCATCACTAGATGTCACGCCTTGAAAATCGGCACTAGAATACAAAGACTCTAATCTCAAGTTCTCGGGTGTAAACTTAATAAAAATGCACATGTATACTCATTTAGATTCATATTTATTCCATACATAAATAATCAAAGTAACACATTTCAATTTAGCAGATCCAAAGCGAGATAGAAATAAAAAAATAAAAAAATATAGGACTAATGCGTAAAGATATAATTCTAAACTGAAATTTACTGCGACAAACACCAACTGAAAATTTTTATGATGAATATAGTTTCATTACGACATTTTGTGATATATTGTGGCGATGTGTCAACTCATCACTAATATTTTGTGACAAGTTATTAGGTCGTGGTAAATAATTAACTCATTGGCGACACTTGTTGTTTTTGTCACTAAATAGAATTTGTGACATTGTATTTGCGATGAAATTGGCGACGATCAACACTCGTCGCCACAAAAGCTTTGGTGACGACTTTATATTTTTTTAGCAATAAGTAGACTTATCGCTATCTTTATTTGTGATGTGACGTTTTACGATATGTAATGACAACATGTAAACTTGTCGTAAATAAGCGATATTTAGCAACAACTTATTAAATCATCGCAAATAATTAGTATTTACGGCAAAATTGGCGATAAGTAACACTCATCACAAAGATACTTTTGTGACAAGTTTGAAATTTTTAGCAACAACGAGGACTTGTTGCAAAATGTCTTTATTCGGCGAGTTTCATATTTAGCGACGTTTTATAATATACAATGACAATGTGTTAACTCATTGCTAATTAGCTATATTTTGTGACAAGTTATTAGGTTGTCACAAATAATTGAGTCATTGACAACGGGTTGACGTTTTCGTTGTTAAATTTTTTTTTTAACATCTTATTTGCAATAAAATTAACGAAAAGCAATACTCGTCACAAAAAGTTTTTAGCGACAAGTTTGGAGTTTTTAGCGATGAGTTGACTTATCGCAAAAAGTCTGAATTGTTGTAGTACGCCAACATAGTGAAGAAATATCCTCAAAATTGTTATTTAGGACATTTTAGTGAATAGTAGGTTTACAACGAATACATATTCATACATGTCGTACACTTGAGTATGTTACCTTTTACGCATAAATACTATGCAAGTTACACATATTATCAACACAATGGAGCACAAACAATGATGACATAATAAATAAATAGTTTTCTAATATATTTAGTAAGTATATTAATACTATGATGAAATGATTTTTGCTCCTTATAATCCAGCACTCTCTCACAAGTGACTTTAACGCCTATTACGTAAATGTCAATACTCCCTCACAAGCGACTCCAATGCCAAATCGCAACCTATCCTAAGATACGCATGATTGGCCAAGAGATTATTAGTCTTAATTCATACAATAAGTTGGTAAAGTTAGGATACCGCCATTATATCACGAGTCATTATCCGGATTATGTAAATTTTTGCAGCACGTGGTGGCTCCTCACCAGTGTTCATTGATTCAAATTAAGGGATTAATACGGTATAGGTCATCATCTAACACCGAGTATGAATAATCAATTCACAAGTATGAGCTTGTTACTCAAAACTAAATCAATACAAAAGGAAGGGCTAGCTCGTTACCCAATCCCATTAACGTTCAGTTGTTCGAACGGTAATTTGACATGAAAAAATCGACCGAGTAATTTGATGGAGGCTATTCAAACAATATTATATCAACTCTATCAATATTCACTAGTCACTACAGGGAGACTTGTTACCCCAACATAGGCTGACAGCTCGAACACAATGTCCCATATCACCATGTTCGGCTCATAAGTCTTTGTGAGATTGTAATGCACTGATGGTTATGAGTAGACTAAATTAATAATAATGGTGGTATCCTAGATTTTATTAAATGTTATACAATCGTTAAGTTTAAGAATGATCGAGCTTTCATTAGACTGATGTAATTGACTATGAAGGACCTTGGACAAACCGACATTGGGTGAAAAGCATCTCGTGTAACCTCTAACTACTATCGATTATCCGTGTTGGTCTGCCATATAAGCCTAAGATAACCTTCCTACAGTGGGCTATCTATATATTTAAATAATTTATGGAACTTGATCCATCACAATAGCACAATTCAATCATATTAATATTTTTTAGCATTTGACATCGAATAATTTTAATATTAAGAGTTTTATGTCATTCAAGTATTTAATCAATCATGTTATCAACCAAAAAGCAAACAAACACATTTAATCATTCTTAAATGTCAGGTGCAAGTTTGATGATAGATCTTCTCCTTATAATCGAAATCCTTGAATCGAATGCAGCCTTAGCGCCTGGAATTTGGGGAAAATGTTCCAAATGCTAATTCATTGGTAATTTCATTGTTATTATCGTGAATTCTAATCTATTGATATTTTAATTAAGGGTTAAGAGTTTTACTTAACTTAATTCCAATAAACCCCAACTCAATTCGACGAGTCGGGGCCCCGAGTCCTATCATGATAAAACCCTAGAGTTATGGCTTCTAATAAATAACGAAAATGAAAGGAGTTTTCTAATCCTAATGGCTCGAACGTGTAGGAATCGAAAGAAAGAAATGAAAAGGCAACTAGGGAAACTCTTACTCAGTATTGGATGAAGCATCTAACCCGTAATCGTCAGATTTTGACTGAGGAATGCTTGAAAATGAGTGTAGAGGCGAGATCTTGAAAGATCCAATGAGCACGGGGATCAGATGATGATGATTCAACACCAGGCCTACCATTCTTTCTTTCCTACCCAACCATCTCGTACGGTTATGTGAAGCATGGCCGTATGACTAAAATTTTCAACAGATATACAATTTTTCTAAACATTGCATGTCCCTTAAAGTAGAGATCAAACGCAAGTGTGAGCGAGAGAAGGTGTTTAACATCTTCTTCTCTCATAATCAAGATCCTTGCCTAGGTCGCAGGCCAAATATCAGGAGTCATTTAGGCCTGAGAATTTTACGATTCCCTAAGCCTAAGGCAATTCATGGCATCACCCCACAAGGATTGACTGCACATGACCACGAAAATACCCATATGGTGAAAAGCAATCTTCTACTACATCGCATAGTCATCCGCGCACACACGTCACGAAAGGGCGTTCACATATGGTCTTCAAAGAAGCAAGATGTGGTCACACTTTTGATGGTCAAATCGAGTATACTAGGGAAATCAGGGGCCTTCTCACCTTGGATAGTGTAGGCATCGGGTCTCTTCGTCGATCCAGAAATTATAAAAAGGGGATTGGATAACTGGTTTTTGAGTTGTCTTCCACGACTTGTGTTTTGTCTCTTGCTACCTCTTGTCTATAGAGCTTCGTTGTGCAGCTTCTTTTGGTTGTTTCATCCCTACCTTTGATGTGGATCTCTTTGGTCTGGTGGTTGGTGACACTACTTATGGTTCCCTGGTTCCTTAGGCTATTCCATGTCTCTAATTATTATTATTATTATTATTTTCTGTTTCTTTGATATGATAGGTGAGGCCCATTTTTTTGTGTGAAGCCCACCCAAAAATCTGCTCCGTACTCGTCAAAGATACAGGTGCATGGCCTCTTTTAAAAAAAATGTAACAAATTGGGAAGAACTTGAACTTGATCTCATCCCACACTAGCTTTAAGAGAGCATAGACCGATGATCACCACTAGAAATGTATGGACCGATTAATGACGAATACCAGGAACTCTTCACTTTCATTCATTATTAAATATAAAATAAAATAAAATAAAATCAGAGTATACTAGAGTGGAATCATGTGCAAGGTGTTTGGTTACAAGAATTTTTAAAGGAGATGCGCAATCTTTAAGATGGCCCTACAATGATTCATTGTAATAATAGTTCGGCCATTATTGTTACGAAAATCTAGCTATCAATATCTGCTGGTACATTTGAGAGCTCATGAAGAATAAAGATATGAATCTCAATTATTGGAAGTGAGTTACTTGAATTGTTGATATTTTTACAACACCATTAAAATCTAACACATTCAATAAGTCAAAGAAGATGTTGGGCATCACCAATTTTAAAAAGCTAAATCTAAAAATGGATTTTAAAAGTAATTAGTAAATAGGACTTTTTACGTCCGTGGGTTACACACGTAGCACATGCACATACATTGCCTAGCTTATAGTGTTTGGCTCTTATAGTCATAGCATAACGTTGCCATTTATGTTTTTAAGCAATATAGTTTCTCTCATTAGGAATATTACTCCCTTGCTAAGTCTGTTAGGTGGTGTCCAAAATAGAAAATAAATATTCTACTTTGGAAATTGGAAGTGAATACATATAGATTTTTTTTTTTTAAAAAAAGGTTACCCTCTCATTGCCTTTATTTCCTTTTTATTGGAATAGTTGGAGTGAGGGTGACTCTGGACTTGTGCATGGAGCCATCCATGTTTACGTCAGTCCAAGAAATTCCTTTGAGAAGGGGTATTTGAGTTTCTCTCTGTTTTTTTATTTTTTTACCAATAAATCCAGTAAAGAAAAATAAATTTTTTGATACATCCATTCATTTGAATGATATGGCCCACCTGAGGAGTGAGATAGTTTTTTTTTAAAATTTTTTTTAATTTAATTTTATTTTTATAATGCCATCAGATCTAAGATGTAACCCTCCAATCCAATGAAAATGTATAATCTTGAATACGTGTATTATATACGTACGTGCGCCTAAGTGTGGATGGGTAGGGAGCAGATTAGGTGAGTCCCTGGCTGTGGGGCCAACCTTGATGTATGTATTGTGTATCCACTCCGTCCATCAGTTTTTCTAGATCATTTAGGGCATAGAACCAAAATCGAAGCACATCCAAAATTCAATTGGACCACACCATAAGAAATAGTGGTCATTGAATGGACACCATTGAGAAAATCCTGAGGCCCACCGTAATGTTTATTTTCCATCCAGATAAGGTGAAACAGACCTGGATGAAGAGAAAACACAAATATCAGCTGGATCCAAACCTTTTGTGTCCCCCAAGAAGTTTCCAACGGAATGCGTTCAATCCCCTTGTTTTCCACTTAAGATGTGGATCTGCTTCATTTTTTGGACTATGCAATAAAATGAGCTGGAAAAACTGATGGACGGAGTGGATATACAACACATATAACAAGGTGGGCCCCACTATCAGGGACTCACCAAATCCGCACGGGGTTAGGCAGGCCTCTACACCGGATGCGGATTAGATACTGACAGGTTGAGTCGCGAGTCCGCTACTGAAGTGGCGTCACCAAGTACTGTAGGCCTCACTATGATTTATGTGTTGTATTGACACAGTCCACCCATTTTGCGATATCATTTGAGGGCATGAGAAAAAAAATGAGATTGATAAAAATCTGTAGTGGACCCTATCACAGAAAACAGTGGGGGGAGTGATTCCCACAATTGAAACTATCCTAAGGCCTACTATAATGTTTATTTGAAATCCAACCCATTCAAAATTTAAAAAAGACACTGAAGGCCCACCATAATGTTTATTTGAAATCCAACTCATTCAAAAATTAAAAAAGACATGAAAGAAGGGAAAACACAAATATCAGCTTGATCTAAAACTTTTGTGGCGTCTAGAAGTTTTTAATGGTGAGCGTCACTGTCCCACTGTTTTGTTGTCCGGGGTCCTCTGGAGCTTTGGATTTAACTCGTTCTTTGGTTATTGCCCTAAAATGATCTCTACAAGTGAATGGAAGGCGTGGATACACAACAATCATCATGGTGGGGCCCATGGAAGTTACGTAACTTCAGTAGCGTGTCTCGCTACTCAACTTGTCAGTATCTAATCCGCGCACCTCTGTACTTATTGTTTGGAAGAAGCGGATTGGCTGGTGTACCACAGCGATCCAGCTGTGTGTTGACGTCAGCAAGTTCTGTGGGTCTCATCATGAGGTAGGTGTTATATCCAAACCGTCCATAAATTTGGAAAGCTCTTTGTAAGGCTTGAACCGAAAAATAAGACAGATACAAAAATCAAGTTGACCACACTATAAAAAGTAGTGGGAGATTGAATGTCTACCATTGAAAACCTTTCGGGGGCCGCGGAAATTTTGGATCAATATGATATTTATTTTAACTGTTCATTCAGATCTTTTTGACCTTATGAATAGATTGGATGGAAAATAAACGTTATGGTGGGCCCTAGGAATGTTTTAACGGTGAAAATCATTATCCTACTGCTATTTCTGGTGTGGTCCATTTGAGCTTTGGATATTATTAATTTTTTGGCTCATGCTCTAAAATGATCTAGAAAAATGGATGAACGGTATGGATATAATAAATACATCATTTTGGGGCCCATGTAACGACATGTACCCACGCCAGCTATATTGCTGGTGTAGTACACCAGCCAATCCGCTTCCATTGCTCCACTACAGTACCACTACCAGCTAATCCACTGCCAGTCCACTATCTTTGGACATGGGCCACTCAAAGTGGAAGAGTAGTCTGGTAAATTACATTTTTTTCACAGGGTGTTTGGGAAGGCTTCAAGAGGTTTCTACACGCAAGCACGTGTGCTGCTACGGTGCAAGTATGAGAGATCCGTACATTCCTTCAAGTGGGCCATGCTGTTCAAATCTTCTGGCAATGCGTCTGGACTGGGCCACAATGTACGGAAAGATGGATGGCTAGAAAGAAATGCTTTACTTGTCGGTTTCCTTCGTACATTTTTAGCTGTCGGTTTGTTGTGTACGTTGCGGTCGAGCTGGGTGAAACCATATGAGCTTTTAGTCAAAACGTCTAATCAGTGTGGCTCACCTGACAGAGATCTGGGATCCCGTTCGTGTGCGCTGTTGACACGTGTAATTAATTGCGTGTGGATGGAAGCGGATTGCCTGGTGTACCACACCCCAGCTATCTATGTGGTGTATTGACGTAGCAAGTTCTGTGAGTCTATGTGTTATATCCAAACCGTCCATCCATTTGGCGAGCTCGTATTAAGACTTGAGCTGAAAAATAGTAAAGATCTAGAGATCAAGTGAACCACACTGCAAAAAACAGGAGGGGGATTGTTGGTATTTGTTTTTCTTCTTCATCCGGGTCTTTGTAGCCTTATGAATAGGTTGGATGGAAAATAAACATATCCTACTAATGTTTTAAATGTGAAAATTATTTTTCTCATTGCTATTTGTGGTGTGGTCCTTTTGAGATTTGAATATGATCCATTTTTTGGCTCATGATTTAAAATGATCTCAAAAAATAGATGAACGGTGTGGATGTAATCAATACATCATCTTGGAGCCATGTAACTTTGCTCTCCTTTGAACCGTTCTTACAACTCGAAGCTCGAGGAGAGTCGGCGCTCGTTTTCTTACGACACGTACCCATACCAACGGATCGGCTGGTGTACCACACACCAGCGGTATATCTGGTGTGGGTCGGATTGGCTGGTGTAGTGATATAGTTGGTGGCCATCCAATTTGTTCATAAGGTCACAGAGACATGGATGAAGAGGAAAAACAAATATCATATTGATCCAAAATTTCTATAACCCTTAAAAGAGTTTCAATGGTAGACGTTCAATCCCCCACTAATTTTTGTAGTGTGGCTCACTTGATCTTTAGAACTATTCTATTTTTTGGCTCAAGTCTTATGATGAGCTCACCAAATAGACGGACGATTTAGATATATATAACACATACCTGGGACCCACAGACCTTGCTGACTTTAATACACTAGCTAGATTGCAGGTGTGGTACACCGGCCAATCCGCCTCCGTTTGGATGGTCGGGCTGGGTATGGACTCGGATTGCGTTGTGTACGACACAGCACCGACGGTACTGTGTGCCACTGGAAAAGCTTTGTGGGCTCCACCATGATGTATGTTTATCTATGCCATCCATCCATTTTTCTATCTCATTAATTTAAGGGATGATCCCAAAAACGAGGTAGATCTAAATATCAGGTGGACCATCGTGATTGAACGCCTACCATAAAAACTTCTTGGTAGATGGGGGAACATTATGTCAATCTAAACCTTTAATTTATTATTATTATTATTTTTCAATCCAGACCATCTAAACCGTGAGTCCTGTTATAGGTGAAGAATAGTTCAAAGTCAGTATAATTACTTCTACCATATGATTTCCCTGGGTGAGTCCGGATAGCTGACGTTTTGCTTTTGACCATCAATTGGATGGCCGTCCATTGTACGGTTACGATGTGCAGTCATTATGAACTGTACACTCCATAGAATGGAGTCACAATACTAATAGTTGGATTGATGTAGACGTTTGCCGTTTGTGCAGTCCATATGTCACCGACCATCATCAAAGCGCGACAAACGTTGTCTCGATAAAAAGATTTCATGAGACGTCCGTTTCCATGAATTTCAATTTTCAGGATTGTTTGGATAGAAAGGGAAAAAAAATCTGATAAAACTCTGATATTAGTAACTTGTATCTTGTGCCCAGATTTTTTTTTTTAAAAATATATTAGTAACTTTTTATCTTGTGTGCATACATTTTATTACGGTATTTTTAAATGATGATTTTAACTACCGTGGAATGTCCCATTATTTAAAAAAATTCGTCCCTTTTTTTTTTTTTGTCAGTTCTTGCCGACTATCCAAACAGCTGCTCTACTCATTGGATGGGTCATCCTATACAAAATGGATGGACGGCTTAAATAAAAATTTTAATGGTCCACGTTAAAAGTCCAAGGTGTGGCTCTTTTGTTGGGCTTCAATTCAGACACATGGCCACACACGTAGTAGTTGGGTGATGCATTGGGCATGTTTGAATCTTACACTTAATTTGAATCCAACGCCTTGTGACCCTATATGTTGAAATGGATTGCTTAAGATTGGATTTATAAAGATTAGCCTCTACTCAATCACTAAATACAAAGAATCTAGTGGTTTGGGAAAGGAATGATTGGTCCTTCAAATAAGGTTTTTTTTTTTGAAAAAAAAAAACTTTGGAAGACTTATTATTACCACGATGATGGCTTGAATCTTTTGTCAATAGAGAAAAATACGTAAAAACAAAAGATATTATGGAAGCGTTAATTGTATTAAATTAAATAAAAATGTAATACAATCGACAAATATAAAAAATAAAGGAGAGAATTACCGACATTAATTTGGACGGGTGAAGTGGCTGTGGATAGTTAATGGTCGTCTGAACTTGGATGGTCGAGAGATAGTCATGGTTTGCCAGCAGGTTGTGGCTTAGAAAATCATTAAGTATGCATTCTGAGATTTGTAATCCAACGACCGGGTCGTGAACAAAGAAATAAACTAATTCTGACTTCCTATAATGATGCACCGGATAGAAGTGGATGAAACTAAATTAAATCTATGCTAATCGATCCAGACTTCCTTTAACATTGCACCGGATAGAAGTGAAGTGGCTAAATTAGGTTAAGCTAAACAAAAATAGGCATCCGTGTGCGATGAAAAAAATAAGATATGCAGCGTTGAGTTGAATAAGAGATTTGTGTGTTTAAAATGCTGCTTTTAAAAACTTGAATAGGTGGTGGCCTTGCATGTGCTCTCATTGGCTTTCAGGATTGATTGGCCAATCTGTTAGCGGCCTTGGCCTATTACACTTCTAATTCAAGACAAGGCTAGTTAACCAATGTGTTGCTCACACCTCTTGTTTATGGACGATATGGTTCTTTTCCTCAACATCAGTAGTAAAACATTAAAAGTGGTAAATGACTTCCTAATTAGATACCAAGCAGTCTCTGGTCAGAAGATTAATAAGAGGAAAAGCGGGTGTTTCACTATAGAGAACTTATCAACGAACCATTCGAGAGCAGTTGATTGAACTATTGGGATAACAACGTCTTCACATACTTTTACATATCTTGGTGCCCCTATTTTCCAAGGTAGATATAGATGCGTGTATTTCCAGCTGCTGATCGATAAAATCAGAAATCAGATAGCAGGTTGGAAAAAATTATGTATGTCGCAAGTGGGTAAGGTAATTCTGATCAATTATGTTCTTAGCAGTATTCTGGTCCACACGTTGGTTCCCTCGAATGTTTCAAGTTGGGCGCTTTCAATTTTGGAGAAGGTATTTGCTGACTTTTTCTAAGGTAGGGAGAATGGGAGTTAAAAGTTGCATTGGACCATCTGGAAGGGATTAAGATGAAGAATCTAAGAGAGGTACTGCTAAGTTACAGAATGAAAATGGCTTGGACAATTTCTTTTACGAATGCTAGTAGTATTTGAGCGAATTTCATGAAGGAAAAATATAAGGCAAACTCCTTAGCTTTGAAGGTGCTTCGTTAGGGTGCTTTAGGTCTCCTTTTTGGAAAGGGATATGTAATCTTTGTCCTTCCCTTTGAGCTCAGGCGTGGTGGCTGGTTGGAACAAGAGACTGATTTTTGGACATCAGACTAGACGAGGCTAGGCCCTCTTTCCTCATGGGCAGTTAATCCAATTCCTGAAGACCTAACTCTTCTTAAGGTAAAGGGCTATGTCAGTCTAGCTAGACTTTGTTCAGTTGTCCCTTTAGTTTTGGATTCTTCAGGAGAGTTTTTAGTCACATTTGCTTGGAATTTGTGCGTAGATCATCAATCGAACGCATAGGTTGGGTTAAGTGGGTTTGACATTAAAAATGCCGCCCAAAATTTCCATTTTCACCTGGAAGATTATGCAAAATGCGGTGCTAGTCGAGAAGAATGTTTAACTATAATGGGTACTTAGATGGCTTCGAGGTGTGATTGTTGTAGGAACGAGCATAATTCAGGCAGGGAGGACATTGATCACCCGTTTGCATCAGGGAAGCTGGCGTCCAAGGTTTGGAGCCACTTCAGTTCTATTTTTAATATTTCTTTTATTGAGGGTGAGCCAACGCTTGGACGGGCCTCCCAATGGTGGAGGGAGGTCTCGACTATAGATTGGTTATTTCTCGAGTATCATTTTTGTGAGATTTGGTTAGAAAGGAATGACCATCGCTTTGAAGATCGTCATGGTAGTTTGGGGAGAACCATATCGAGGGTCCAGTGGTGGTTGAGGGTCTTGAGCCCGTACCACCCTACTAAGGAGAGAAATTTGTCTAGCCAGATGGCCATCCAAGTGTTGGGTATTGTTGCGAGGCACCCTCGAAAAGAAAAGCCTTATCGTTTCTGAAACGGGAAAGGCCTCCCGAGGACTAGGTTCAGGTTAATGTGGATAGGTATATGCAAGATAACCAGGGGCCCTCGGGTGGAGGGGGTGTGTGTAGAGGTAGGTGCGGCAAGCTCCTTTTTGCTTTTTCCAATGGGTATGGGCAGGGATTGAATGTTAGAGTAGAAATTAGAGGGGCAATTGGCCATACTCGCCTCGAAGTTTGGGTCAATTACCTACAAAGTTACGACATTCCATATATCATAAAAGTGGCCTTCTGGCAAGCTTCTGAAAATTACTTGGACCAAAATGCCCTTATCTGTGTTTCAATAGTTGTACGGTTTTCTAGGGAATAAGAAGTTACATCGTATTTAATGCCAAGAAAGTGATGTGTACTGTACTTTTTTTTTTGCGCATGGGCAAGGACCAAACTCGTGGGGGCCACATTGATGTATGTGTATAATCCATGTCGCCCATCCTTTTTGCCGTGTCATTTTAGGATTAGGGCCCAAATATCAACCTGATCCAGTGCTCGTGTGGGCCACATAATAGAAAATAATGGTGACAGTGGCACCCACTCTTGAAACTTTCCAGGGTCATTGGAATGTTTGTTAGAAGTGGACACTACCCAAGTCAGGACTTTTTGAGCCCACAGCGAGCAGGCCGACAAGGTGGACGGAACGGATCATCCCATTGTGAGACTTAGGCTATTGTACCAATGACTATCCTTTCATTTAGTAGTAAAGGAAGTGAACATGTAACAACCGCGACCCATATCACATGAGAACCACGACCGTATAATATGATAACTACGATCCATGACAACCACGACTCATATAACATGACAACCACAACCCAAAACAACTACGACCCTTATGAGTCCTTACTCTTACTCGGGTGGTAGACTCTCAGGAGTTTCCACACTGGGTCAAGGGTTCGAGTACCCATAGGTGGTGAAATTCCACTACGGCATGTGTGTGAGGGGGTGTGTGTGTGTAAAAAAAAAAAAAACTACGACCCTTGCCACATTACAGCTACGACTTGTATAACATGACAACCATGACCCATATAATATGACAATCACGACCTATATAACATGAGAACCACGACCTATATAACATGATAACTACGATCCATGACAACTACGACCCATGATAACCACAACCCATATAACATGACAACCACGACCCATATAACATGACAATTGCGACCCATGAAAACTAAGACCTGTACTGCATTACAACCACGACTTGAGAATTTGACCATACATCCAGGCCTACATTGATGTATGTGTATAATCCATGCCGCCCATCCTTTTTGCCGTGTCATTTTAGGGCTATTTGATGTAAGGTCGCAGTTGTCATGTTATATGGGTCGCAGTTGTCTTGTTATATGGGTCGCGGTTATATGAGTCGTAGTTGTCTTATTATATGGGTCGCAGTTATTCTGTTATATGGGTCATGGTTGTCTTGAGTCATGGTTATCATGTTATATTGGTCGTGGTTATCATGTTATATGGGTCATGGTTGTACTGTGATGTATATAGTTCATAAGGGTCGTGGTTGTAATGTGACATGTGCAGTTCATAAGGGTCGAGCTTGCCATGTGACATGGACCCCACCTTGATGTATATGTATCCACGCCGTCCACCACCTTCTCCATATTATTTCATGCTATGAGCCAAAAATGACACAAATCCGAGTCCCGAGTGGACCGCACCGAGGGAAATAAAGTCACACTGGTGGGCCTTGACTCCTAATATTTAAAAATAAACAAGTTATTGATTACATCAACCCGATAACCACAAACCTTAGTACATTACAACCATGACCCTTACTCGTCGACAACCACAATCCATTCGAATTATAGTGGTTCACATTCACTATGGATCATTGTTGTCAACCACGACCCTTTATGGATGAAAACTACGGTCTATTGTGCATGTGAACCACGACCCTTCGAATGGATCGTGGTTGTCATGTAGTAAGGATCGTGACATCATCAAGTTATGTGGGACTTACCATTATGTATGTGTTGTATCCACACCGTCCATCCATTTGGTGATATAAATTTAAGGTATGAACCAAAAAAGCTCGAGTGGACCCCACAACAGAAAATAGTGGAGAGAGTGCCGTCCACCATTAAAAATTTCTAAGGGCCACAAAAGTTTTCGATCAATCTGAAATTTGTGTTTTACCTTCTTTCATGTCTGTCTTAACCTATGAACATGTTGGATCTCATATAAACATCATAGTAGACCTTAGGAAGGTTTCAACAGTGGGCGTCACTCTTCCTATTGTTTTCTGTGGTGGGGTCCATTATAGATTTGGATCTGACTCATTCTTTGTCTCGTGCCCTAAAATGATATCTCCAAATGGATGGATGGTGTGGATACAATACATACATCATGGTGGGTCCCATAGAAATTGGTGATGTCACTTCAACAGCGAGTCTTGCTGCTCAACCTGTCCCTGTATATCCTGCGAAAGACTTTCACACGAAGTTCCTTCGCTGGGAACTCAGGTGGGGCCCACTGTGATGTTTGTGAGAAATCCTCCTTGTCTATCCATTTTGTATGTTCATTTTAGGACATGAGGCCAAAAATGAACCGTTTCCAAAGTTGAAGTGATCCGAAAATGTGATAATCGAACGTCCACAGTTGAAGTATTCGTGGCCCAAAAGTGTTTTGACTCATGCTAACATTTGTGACTTAATTCATCCCAGTAGGAATGAAGTTATTAATGGAATGGATGGCATGTAAACCTCACTGTCGACCCAGGTATGTTTCAACGCTAGGAATTTCCCTGACCACATTTTCCTTTAGTACGGCTCACTTGAGCTTTGGATATGGTTCATTTTTTGCATCATGTCGTGAAATTAACTCACAAAATGGATGGAAGGTGAGGATTTCTCACAAAAATCACAGTGGGCCCCACCTGGGTTCCCAACGTCCGTATAATTCGCGTCGGATGCGAAACTGGATTGGATGGTGTACCGCACTAGCTATATAGCTGCTGTAGGTATGTGTCATGCGAGGATGAGCACTGATGCTCCTCGACCTCTGAGTTGTACGAACGGTTCAAAGTAGATCAAAGTTACATGGCCCCACAGTGATGTATTTATTATATCTACACCGTTAAAATATTTTTAGAGATCATTTTGACCATTATCCAAAAAATAAATAATATCCAAAAATCATCTGGACCACACCACAAATAGTAGCAGGGATAATGATTTTCACTGTTAAACAATTCGTAGGGCCCACCATAACGTTTATTTTCCATCCAACCTGTTCATAAGGTCATAAAGACTTGAGTGAAGAGGAAAAACAAATTTCATATTGATCCAAAACTTCTTTGACCCCAAAAAGGGTTTCAATGGTAGACGTTCAATCTCCCACTGCTTTTTGCAGTGTGGTCCACTTGCTATTTTTCGTCTCAAGCCTTAAGACAATCTCGCAAAATGGATGGACGGTTTGAATATAACATATACCTCATGATCATACCCACAGAACTTGCTAACGCCAATAAAGGAGCTATATAGCTGGTGTGAGGTAAACCGGCCAATCCGCATCCGTATTCGGGACGGAAACGAATTGGCTACTCCCCTGCTACTAGCCCATGGCTGGTGGTCGGTGCTCTGTGGGCCCCATTATGATGTATGTGTTTCATCCATTCCGTTCATCCATTTTTACAGATTATTTTAGATTTTTGTACCAAAAATGTGTGGGATATAAATCTCAAGTGGACCACACCACAGGAAAACAATGGTGATTGGATATCTACCATTAAAATCCTCCTAAGGCCCACTGTACTGTTTATTTGATATCCAATCTGTTGATTAGGTCATAAAGGACCAGATGAAGGGAAAAACCAAAGATCAGCGTGATCCAAAACTTTTATGGCCCTAAAAGGTTTTTAATGGTCCATGCTTATTTAACACTGTTTCCTGTAATGTGGTCCAATTGAGATTGGGATATACCTCATTATTGGTCTTATACCATAAAATTATCTAGAAAAATAGATGGACGGCATGGATGAAACATGTACATCATAGCGGGGCCCACATATATTTGTGACCTTCTTAACATATTGGATGGAAAATAAACATTATGGTAGTGTAAACTCCCGATACCTCAGAAAGATTATTTTAGTAAGTCACGTTAGCTGCAAACTCGCGGCCATATATATATGCAGAGATAAATGTTCTTATTAGGCCCACTGTAATGTATATATTTTATCCATGCCGTCCATTCATTTTGAAAGATCATTTTAAAGGATGAGCCCAAAAATGAAGCATATCAAAGGCTCATGTGGACCACACCATAGAAAGCAGTGAAATTGAAAACCTACCACTGAAAATCTTTTGGGGCATAAATATTTTGGATGTAACTCATTTTTTGGCCCATAACGTTAAATAAAATTCTAAATCTAATGGTCGGATTGGATTTGACACATAAATCACAACATGACCCACGATCCTTATAACACGACAACATCGACCCTTATTACGTTACAACCATGAATTGCACACGTCACATAACAACCTCGACTCATGATAACTACCATCCGTGACAACCACGACCCACATAGTGGATGTAATTTGTCTCTATCTCTAATTCTGCTGTGACTCAAAATAGGAATAGATACTGAAGAAGGAAGTTAAATCTTAATCTTTTGATGGAAGAACGGGAGAGGGCGGCTCCGTGGGTTAGGGTTCCGCCTCGGAACCATCGTTCCTCTTCATCTTCCTTCTCGCTTTTTGCTGCAAATCTTACATTCGACACTACGGTGGATGATCTCTTATGCATTTTCGGCCACTTTGGGAAGCTTTGCGATGTTTTCATTCCTTGGAATCGGTTGCAAAATCATCCCCGTGGTTTCGCCTTCATCCGGTACTCTTATGAGCAAGATGCCTATAATGCTATGCAATGTCTAAATGGTGGGCAGATTGATGGCAGGGTTGCACACATCAATTGGGCAAAAGGTCAACCTCGTAGGGAATTTCCATCGCCGGCATCTCCTTGTCCCCAATATCCGGAGAAAATGACGGATTTGGGACTCTCTTTTGTGGACTCGGTAAGAGCGCCAGAGAAGGGTCTGCCCACCATCAAGGCTTCAAACGCTTCCTTCTCAACAGTGGCTGATTCTAAGGCTGTGGAAATCAGGATGCGTACGCTGACTAGTGCACTGGTGGGGACCGCAATCGCTCCTACCCTAAGGGTGGATACTCTGACCGAGGCATTCAAGGCTTCTACCCTCATAACCTCTGAAGTGGAAGTGGTGAGGTTCTCAGCTCAACAATTTTTGTTAATGTTTAAATCCAATAATGGGGTGGAGAAGTTTAAGACAAACACAGATTTGCACAAGGAGATGGGGCTTCGGTCAGTTGAAAGGTGGAACCCAGAAGAGGTTTTAGGGGGTACTGGTGTATGGATTAGGCTGTTTGGCATTCCAGCTCAGGCCTAGATGGAGTCTGTCCTTCTGGATCTAGCAAGCTACTTTGGTAAGGTTGTTCACATCGATCATAACACAAGATTTGGTTATTTCCAAGCTTTTGTGCGTGTCAAGGTGATTCCTCACCCAAGAGTAAACTTTAATCAGGTCTTGGAATTGGAGGTTTTGGAGAAGAGTTATCTAGTAATAGTGGAGATGGAACCTCTGTTCCAATATGGCTGTTCCCCATCCATCTACCAAGCATCCAACGAGAGCACCAAGGCTTGGGTCATCAGAAGGTTTCACGGCCAGTCTGAACCCTCACAACCGGTTTGTGATAACACTGCAACAGGGATAAAAGACCCTCAAGTTGGTATTCCAGGAGATCGGTTACATGTTTGTCTAAATGCCTAGCTGGGAGAGTTCGTAGATGCTGATCCAGGGACAACTGTTAGTGCTTCGAGGGAAGAAATGGTGGACGGTAGTGCGACACTACCTTTGGAGATCAGGTGGATGACTTGTGCAGCTGTGGAGGGAAGGGGTATGCCCCTTAGTCAGCCACAGTTGGGTGTTAGGGAAGCTGCTTTGCCTGAATCACAGCCCCCCACTTCAACCACTATGTGCATACGTGCCAGACCGGATGGAAGTTCAGGGGATCCTCCAGCTCGGTTGGTGGAAAATCAGTTGGGTGGATCTCAAGGCTGTTCCCAGCCTAACCAAACAGAGCCACCTCCATGCCTTATAGCAGTTTGCCATGGGGAAGAACAAATGCTAAATGGTATGCAACCTTATTCTCAAACTCCATAGGAGACCGAGCCTTGGGTCAGTCAGCTAGGTAGGTTAAGCCCGCATGATCACTCGGGTGAGAAGTTTCAGCTAGATGAAAACAGAACCATTTCAGCTGGCCAAACCACTATTTCCAACGAGAGTGGTAGGGTAGTTTTTGTTGTCGGTGTAGAGGGCTGTCATCTGCAGGACTAGGAGCAGTTTCTTGCGAGGACATCTACTGTGGGCAAGGAGAACCAATCTCCAAATCTAACACTTAGTTTGGTGAGAAACAGGACTATGATGAATGGGAGGAACGAAAACAGTGACGATAGCAGTGCAGTAGTGGTGGGTAACATCGAGCCTCGAAGGTGTTCAAGTTCAGTTATTCCAGCAGATCTTGAGAGAAGGACAATGGTGATGGATAGAGGGGGTCTGGAGGTCGATCTATCCCCATATTTTTCACCAGTTAACAACGCTAGTTACAGCTCAATCGAAAATCTGGACGGCGAATTTCAGAGACATGCGGATGATCGGTTGGAGGAACTAGATCAGGGCCAGCAGGGAGCTGTATGGGGAGCTTTGCAGGAGGATAACTGGGACCAACTAATAGTGGAACAAAGCAGAAAGGAGGGACAGAAGGAGGTTACTGTAGGTAAACCCCCAATGAAGGTAATACGGCAGCGAATTCTTTATGTTAAAGGCGACTGGGAATTAAGATTGCGCAGATTGAAGAGAAGGGCCGTGAATACTGGATGTATTACTGATAGATAAGATCTTAGTTTAGAATGTGTGGGGAATTGGCAATAAAAACTCCTTGCGGACTGCTAAAAGGATCATTAAGTCCCATGATCCCTGGGTAGTGGCGTTACTCGAACTTATGCTTCATGATGCCAGGCGTGTGAAAATGGGCCTAACTTTGGGTTTTCACTCCTCTTTCTCCAATTGTGACGAGGGTGGTAAGATATGGTTGTTCTATAAGTCCCAGATTTCGTACTTGATATTCTTTAAGTCGGATCAGTGTCTGTCGATTGTGGCAAACGTGCAGAATTGTGACTCTCCTCTAAGGTGTGCTCCGATTTTGCAGAGAGTTCTTTGGTCGGACCTCTCTCTCCTTTCGTCCGCAATTCAGGGCCCGTGGGCGGTTTGCGGGGATTTTAATGCTATTCTCGTCGCCTCCGAAAGAAGAAGTCGTCGGGCTGCAGATCTTGCCTCTTTGGTTGAATTCGCCAATGCCATAAATGCTGTAGCTCTTCTAGATGCGGGTTATTCTGGAAATAGGTTCACCTGGAGTAATAATCGGTTTGGGAATGCTCGAGTCTGGGCAAGGCTATATCGGGTATTGCTAAAAGCTCTCTGGTCTACCTATTTCCCCAATTTCCAAGTTACCCATTTACCGCGCACTCATTCAGACCATGCGCCGTTGCTTCTCTCTTTCCCTCGGCCGATGACTGTTGGGCCTAAACCGTTTCATTTTCAACGAATGTGGACTCTTCATGATGGCTTTATCAGTGTTGTTAGGACAGCATGGAATAAAGTGGATTCCACTCAGCCGGTCTACAATGTGCTCTTGAAGCTTAAGCAGGTGAAGCAAGACTTCAAAGTTTGAAACAAAGAGGTTTTTGGTAATATCTTTAAGCAGATTAGGCAAGCAGAGAATCTTGTGGTCGAGCTGGAGGACCGTATTCAATCTTTCTCTTGGGCAATCGAGGAGGTTTCTAGCTTACAGTAGCAACTCAATTCAACTGCATCGAGGTTAGCGTCATTGGAATTGAAGGAGGAAATTTTTTGGAAACAGAAGTCGAAGGTGTCCTGGTTAACAGAAGGGGACAGGAATACGCATTTTTTTCACGCTTTGGTTATGGAAAGGCAAAGGAGAGCTCTGATTTCTCGGGTGGAGCTAGGTTCTGGCCAAGTCGTGGAGGGTCAATCAGCATTAGCGGTAGCTGCGGCTGATCATTTCCAGCAATTGTTCACCACAGCTCCTTACCAGGTTGACCAGGACCTGCTGCAATGTATCCCTCAATTGCTTGATCAGGCTCACAATGACCAGCTTTTGGCGATTCCCTCGCTGTTGGAGGTCTGTGCGGTGGTGCAGTCTATCCCTTTGGACAGTGCGACTGGCCCAGATGGCTTTTCTGCCAATTTTTCCAGACTTGCTGGGACGTGGTGGGGTAGGACATTCATCGCGTGATAGTCTTTATTTTCCAAGGAGGTAAAATTCCTAGGTCTGTCACTGCTTCGATTATTTGCTTAATTCCTAAATCAGCCTCTCCTAAGCATTTTTCTGATTTTCGTCCGATTAGTTTATGTAACTGCCTGTATAAAATCTTCTCTAAGATAGTAGCTGCTAGGTTGAGTCAGGTTATGCCTTTGTTGATATCGCCAGAGCAGGGGGCGTTTGTTCAAGGCCATTCTATGGCGAAAAATATTGCCTTATCTTAAGAGCTTTTCAGGGAATTAAATCGACCGGTTTGTGGGGGTAACATAGTCTTGAAGTTAGATATGGATAAGGCTTATGATAGGGTAAGCTGGGACTTCTTGAAGCAAGTTTTGATTCGGTTCGGTTTCAGCAAGGCTTGGATTGAGCTATTGGAAAAATGTTGGGCGAATAGTTGGTTTTCAGTTCTCGTAAATGGTGAGCTGGCGGTTTTCTTCAAATCGTCAAGGGGGCTGAGGCAAAGAGACCTGATTTCTCCTAGCTTGTTCATTCTTTCAACTGAGGTTCTTAGTAGAGGTCTAAAGAGTCTGTATAGCCGTCAAATTTGTCGTCCCTTCATAGTGGGCAGAGGGTGCCCATCGATCTCGCTCCTGCTTTATGCTGACGACATGTTAATTTTTTCGAATGGCTGCAAATTCACGTTAGCTCAAAATTAAGCATTTCCTTCTCTCCTTCCAAGCGTCCTCAGGCTAAAGCATTAATCCGACGAAGAGTTGCTTTATCTGCTCAAATAAGCTGTCAAGTGCGAGAATCAGGCAACTTGAGGCCTTCCTTGGCTTCGCACCTGCTTCTTCTCTAACATATCTGCGAGTTCCAATGGCAGTAGGGAGGCTCAAAGCGAGTGCCTTTAACCCTTTGGTAGATAGAGTTGTGGGTAAAATCAATGGGTGGAAGGCCCATATTTTATCCCAGGCCAGGAGGATGGTCCTCGTGAAGAGCATCTTGTCAGGTATTCCGGTGCACTCGATGGCGACGGTTCATATTCCTTCTCAGGTGCTGAAATCAATAGAGAGGCATATGATAAATTTTTTCTGGGGTTGGTTAGAAGGTAAGCAGAAGTGTCACTGGAGGAATTGGCACGCGTTAGCAAAGCCAAAAGATGAGGGGGGCATTGGGGTTAGAAAGATGGTGGACATTATGAAAGCGTTCAGATGTAAGATGGCGAGGTCCATAAAGTTTCGGCGGGAGGATAATGTTTGGAAATCCTACATGGCTACTAAGTACCATCTTAAGCGGAATTCTGAGGTTGCAAATCGGCCGAGGCGTTTTGCTTCCCCCCTATGGAAGAAAATCCGAGAGCTTTTTTCGATGGTGGAGGCCCGAGTTCAGTAGCAAATAGGTGAGGGAGAGTGCAATTTCTAGAGGGCCAACTGGACTTCGCTGGGCCCTCTAGACCAGTGGTGGAAGCAGATGAACTTGAATGCTTGAAGGACCTACAAGTGCGTCATGTGATCGGACCGTGTGGCCCCCTCCCCCCCCTCAGCAGCCTTCCTGCTTCTTCCTCAACAAGTTATAGATCATATCTTCCAGGCAGGCTATTGTTGTTCGGAAGGTGTGGACGCCCCCTTTTGGCCGTTCACGAGTTCAGGTGCATTCTCAGTTAAATCAGCATGGTCTTTGTGCAGGACTCCGAGCCTTGGGCGGAGCTGGTTTAAATGGGTGTGGCATGCAAAGTTGCTAACAAAAATCTCGCTTCTCGTCTAGAAGTTGCTGCATCATGCAGTCCCGATAGATTGTGCAGTTCAGTCCAGAGGCGTTCACATCGCTTCTAGGTGTGTTTGTTGTGCTATGAATGCAGCTCAGTCCCATAATATTGAGTCTCAGCTTCGCCTGTTCGTCTATAGCAGCGTCACTCAATCTGTTTAGCACACGGTGGGAAGTTGGGTGGGATTTAGCGTAATGGAAGCGTTATCAGTTGAATCTCAAATAATGCAGTGGTGGGCGGCGGTCTCAGCCACGCAGAGCTACTCGGTAGTTAGTATGATCCTCCCCTGCATTGTCTTATGGGACATATGGAAAGTGCGGAACGGGGCAGTGTTTGATGGGAAGACTGTTTCCGCATCTCGCATTCTTGGCAAGATCAGATGGTGGATCGACCTGCTCAATTGGCCCAACGTTGCCAGCTGTGGGACTGCGTCTGAGCAGATCGTCAATCACAGGGGTGGGGCGGCCTCGATTTTTGGTTCTTCTCCTACAATCTGTGTTGCACTGATTCGATGGGAGCGGCCAGCGCACGGATGAGTTAAAATAAACGTTGATGGCTCCTCCAGAGGCAATCCGGGCAATTCGGGAGGTGGTGGTATCGGCAGATGGGAGATGGGCAATTTTCTTTTTGCCTTTTCTACTGGTTACGTGGTTGGCACAAACTCGACTGCAGAATTGCGGGCGGTGTATGAAGGACTGCTTCTGGCTATACAAAGGGGTTATGAACAAATCATTTTGGAGTCTGATTCTAGGCAGGTTGTGGATATGCTCAATGGAGAAGCGAATCCTGGTTGGAAATGGAAGGCGTGGGTTAATAGAATCCTACGGATGCAAAGGAGAGGTCGTATCAGCTTTGTACATGTTCGGAGGAAAGGGAACTCGCCGGTGGATTTTTTGGCCCGATTAGGGAGCGCTTCTCAAACTAATGCTGAGTTCGACCATATTTTAGATCTTCCTCCTCAGGTTAGAGGCTCGGTGTTCCTCGATAAGGTTGGCTTAGGTTCTCCATTGACGGTTGGTTGAATTTTTTGGTTTTCTTTTGTATTTAGCGTCTTTGTCCTGGTTGCCCCCTCAGTTTTATGTTTAGGTGTGCATCAGTAATATACGTGGGTGTCTCCAAAAAAAGAGAAGATATGTCAAAAGTCCTGTCCAGGTCTCATGATAGGTGGGGCCCACCCTTTTTGTTGGCCCTCCCGAAGGTCTGTAATATTTTGTGAGTAATGAAATCATGGCATCAGTTGAAAAAAAAAGAGAAGTAAACCATTCAAAAAAAAAAATCACAACCCACATAACATGACAACCACGACACATATAACATGATAACCATGACCCTGATGACAACCACAACCTATATCAACCACGACCCACATAACATGACAACCACCACCTGAATGACAACCATGACCCATATAACTACGATCCATATAATATGACAACCACGACCCACATAACATGAGAGCCACGGCCCATATAACATGATAACCATGACTCGAATGACAACCACGACCCACATAACATGACAACCACGACCTATATAACATGATAACCACAACCTGGATGACAACCACAACCTATATCAACCACGACCCACATGACATGACAACCACGACCCACATAATGACAACCATGACCTGGATGACAACCACGACCCATATAACATGACAACCATGACCTGGATGACAACCACGACCCATGTAACTTGACAACCGCGACCCATATAACTTAGGTAGTGTCCACTTCTAACAAACATCACAATGAGCTTATGGATTATACATAGACATCAATGTGGGCGTCATGGATTATACACATACATCAATGTGGGCCCATATGGTCATGGTTTGCATGGGTCATAGTTGTCATGTTATATGGGTCAAGGTTGTTATGTTATATGAGTTGTGGATACAAAACATACATCATGGTCGGCCCATGGAACGTGGTGATGTCTCGCTACTCAACCTGTACCTGATTAGATACAGACACGTTGAGTAGCGAGTCTGGATACTCAACCTGTCAGTAGCAATCCGCTCTTGCAGGTTGAGTAGCGAGTCTGGATACTCAATCTGTCAGTAGCAATCTGTGCCCTTTTTCTTTCTTTCCCAGCGTAAGTTGTGCGAGAGAGAGGAAATCAGATTGAGTACTCGGTTGGGCCCACTTTAAATGTATGTGGTCTATCCACGCCATCCATCCATTTTTCCATCTAATTTAAGGGGTTGAGCCCAAAATTGAAGCATATCTAAAGATCAATTAGATTATACCACGGCCTTAATCTGTAGCCTTTGATCCATTTACACTACCAAAAATGGATCGTGGTTGTCATGAGTCGTAGTTGTAATATTATATGGGTCGTGGTTGTTGTGTTATATGGGTTATAGTTATCATAGGTCATGGTTTTCATGTTGTATAGGTCGTGGTTGTCTTGTTATATGGGTCGTGGTTATAATGTGGTAAGGGTCGTAGTTGTCATGGGTTGTGGTTGTCATGTTATATGGGTCATGATTGTCATGTTAAATGGGTCGTAGTTGTCATGGGTCGTGGTTGTCATGTTATATGAGTCGTGGTTGTCATGTTATATGGGTCGTGGTTGTCATGGGTCATAGTTATCATGTTATATAGGTTGTGGTTCTCATGTGATATGAGTCGCGGTTGTTACATGTTCACTTCCTTTACTACCAAATGAAAGGATAGCCATAACCTAAGGCCCACAATGGGGTGATCTGATCCATCTACCTTGTCGGCCAACTCGTCATGGGCCCAAAAAGTCCTAACTTGGGCAATGTCCACTTCAAACAAACATCACAGTGAGCCTAAAAAGTTTCAATAATGGGTGCCACTGTCACCATTATTTTCTATTATGTGGCCCACACGAGCACTGTATCAGGCTGATATTTGGGCCTTAGCCGTAAAATGACACAGCAAAAAGGATGGACGGCATGGATTATACACATACATTAATGTGGACCTCGATATATGTTCAAATTCTCAAGTTGTGGTTGTAATGTAACACGAGTCGTGGTTGTAAGGTGGTAAGGGTTGTAGTTTTCATGGGTTGTGGTTGTCATGTTATACGGGTCGTGGTTGTCATGTTATATGGGTCGTGGTTGTCATGGGTCGTAATTGTTATGTTATATGGGTCGTGGTTCTCATATTATATGGGTCGTGATTGTCATATTATATGGGTCATGGTTGTCATGTTATACGAGTCGTGGTTGTAATGTGATAAGGGTTGTAGTTGTTATGGGTCGTGGTTGTCATGTTATATGGGTTGTGGTTGTCGTGGGTTGTAGTTATCATATTATACGGGTTGTGGTTCTCATGTGATATGGGTTGCGGTTGTTACATGTTCACTTCCTTTACTACTAAATGAAAGGATAGACATTAGTACAATAGCCTAAGGCTCATAATGGGGTGATCTGTTCCGTTCACCTTGTTGGCCTGCTCGCCGTGGGCCCAAAAAATCCTGAGTTTGGCAGTGTCCACTTCTAACAACCATCACAGTGAGCCTGGAAAGTTTCAACAGTGGGTTCCATTGTCACCATTATTTTCTATTATGTGACCCACATAAGCTCTGGATCAGGCTGATATTTGGGCCCTTGCCCTAAAATGACACAACAAGAAGGATGGGCGGCATGAATTATACTCATACATCAATGTGGGCCCCACGAGTTTGGTCCTTGCCCATGCGCAAAAAAAGTACCATACACATTACTTTCTTAGCATTAAATACGACATAACTTCTTATTCCCTAGAAAACCGTACAACTATTGAAACACGAACAAGGGCATTTTGGTCTAAGTAATTTTTGAAAGCTTGTCAGAAGGCCACTTTTAGGATATATGGAATGTCGTAACTTTCTAGGCAATTTGCCCAAACTTCAAAGCGAGTATGGTCAATTTCCCAAATTAGAGCATTGGTGGAGGGTCTTTCCCTTTGCATTGACCGAGGGTTCTCTAGGATTGTGGTGGACAGCAATTCAAAAATCATCGTGAGCATTCTTAGCAAGGAGTGCTGAAGGAGTTGGAACTTGTGGTACTAGTGGGCCCAGGTTGCCTCTCTCTTGAGAGGGTTTGAAGCTATCATTGCTTATACACCTAGAGAGGTGAATGGGGTCACGGACGGTTTGGCCTGCTTGGGAAGAGAATTGCAAATAAAGAAGTCCTTCCAAAATCTAACCGACCTCCCTAGAACCATCCATGGGATCCTCTTTCTTGACCGAGTGGGCCTTGGGTGCTTCAAAGAGGATTGAGGCTGTCTTTTGTGTTTTTTTTCTTTTGCACTTTCTTATATGATAGGGGGTCTGAGGCGGCTTTTTGTAATGTCGGGCCACCGGAATGTATCTTCTAGGACTATAGCTCCCCTTCCCCTTCTTCTTTGAATAAAATGTCCACATTGATTTTATTTTATTTTTTAAAACTAATGTGTTGTTTATATATATTTGTTTTTATATTTTTTGATGACTTTCTATACTTATTACATTACTTATGGATTCGTGGATGCGTGTGACCAATCAAATTTGGTTATATGTCAATGTGCATTATTGCCTTAACATTATATTGGGTTTCACATGCTCTTTAGTGACTTTGTGTGTAGTTAGTATTCTTTAGCCATGCGTCGATGAGAGAATGAAAGCCTTTAGTGTTTTGGTCATGTGTACATATCTGGGTGCCATATGACTCTTGGCGTAACATGTCTTTGATGGAGGTGTCTTTTGGACACTTACTATATCTCTCTAGGCTTTGTGAGTACCTCTTCTTTATTTCCTATATGAATGTGTCAACATATGGCAACGTCCTATTCATTGAATCTAGCTATGTAATGGGCCGGGTGTAAACAACTCCCTCTAACCCTACTTGCACATGATCATTTATACCATTTATTTGGAGAGGAACACCTTAAGAATGGCTTTTTGGTTCAAACAATTAAATGGTATGGAATTGCATTAGATGGAATTAATGTCATTATTGCACAATGCTTATATGTCTCAAAATACTTATGATATTTTGGCCATCCAATCAATCTCACATTTAGGATCTAATTCTTCCTTTGGAAAACTTGTTATTGGCAAACCATAGAATTATAACAAGAGACTAAATTCACAACTAATGTTGATTACCTATGCACATATGCAACTTGAATATCAGCGCATTTGAATGAATGGATACATAAAACACATGCACAAATGGGACTTCAAATATTTAGTGGATTTTAAAATCCACATAAAATTCTGCAATATTTACCTATGGACCGGATGGCATGATATCAATTAATCTAATCTAACCCATCGTTTCCAAACACACGGTGGCTTTGCATAGGACCAATGCAATTCCATCCCACCTTTTTTTTAAAAAAATTTCTAAAAGGTGGGAACGCACCACCTGAAACTGTGTTGATTGGGAAATTGGTTGTACATCCAAATAGGTGGGCAGCACAAAAAATAAAATGGGAGATTGATTTCCTTAGATTTCCCAAAAAATAAAATGTGAGATTGATTTCCATCCCACCTAATCCACGTCTCAAACGGGCTTAGATTTCCTCAAAACATGCCAGATTGTCAAGTGTACTGATAGAATCTCCACCATGTTTGCTAAACCCACGCGCGCGGAGCCAACCTATTCACACGTGCTCCTACCACACACGAGTGCTGGATCCAAACCTTCTACATTCTTGGGCACCATGATTAGACCTTGTACCCCAGAATTCACATGGTTTCACTCAAGTGGACCACTGCATAATAAAATGGAATTTTAGCGATCCTTTTTTGCGTGTGGGTTCCATGGCCCACTGAGGAATGAATGCCCTAAATTTCCAGAAAATCTAAACAGCTTTCTCCATCTGATACACGTGTTCCATATTGATACGTGTGCCTTCACGTGGAATGGGATAGTGGAGCTTCCACACGTGTGGAATTATCAAACATCATTTTGATACATGGGACTATCCAACCCCGCGCCCAGTTTGTTCCACGCC